>NC_089490.1:290404193-290707223 GCF_036850765.1 Saccopteryx bilineata
ACAACTTATTGAGAGACTTTTATCTTCAGTGCCTTAAATGCTTTAAGTAGAAATTCATGACCTCTATATTTATTTCCATTTGTTTTCTTTTTATCTTAAACAAAGGCATAATTACCTAATGGGGCTTGAAGTAGAATCTGGGTCCCTTGCCATAACAGTTCCAATGATTGTGCCGACTTCAATATCTTCATGAACCTCAAACAGATAGGAGGATCTGCTAAAAACGGGAGGTTCGTCCACGTCTTCAATAGAGATTTTCACAATAGTTGTATCTTTAAATGGTCCTAGGTAATAAAAACGTGGATCCACATGGGTATTTTCTGCTTCCACCTTCAGAGTGTAAACTCTTCGGCTCTCATAGTCAAGTGGCTATATGAAAAAACAAAACAAAACAAAGCAAAAACCCATGAAATTTCTGTGAGAAAATTTGGATTACTGTATTTCCCCATGTATAAGATGCGCCTTTGTTCGAAAATTTGGGGGTCTAAAAACTGGGTGCGTCTTATACAGGGGTTGTAGATTTTTAAATTTGCATTTCTTGCCTTTTTTTTCTTTTTTTTTTAATTTTTAATTTATTGTTTTTACATGGATTCAAATGTCCCACTGACTATAACTCCCTCACCCTCCACCCGTGTCCTTTTTTATACCCCATTTGTCCCCCTCCCCCTAACTGTTCCCCCTAGGATTTGATGTCCTATTATCTGTATCTCTGTGTTATGTATATAGTTTCACTAATCCCCTTACCTTCTCTGATCCGGTCCCCTTATCCTCCTTCCCTCTGACAGCTGTCCCTCTGGTCCTTGTGACACTGTCTCTGCCTTTATTCTGTTCCTCAGCTCACTTTGTTCATTAGAGTCCACATATATGTGAGATCATATGATCTTTTTTGCACTTGTTTTTGCACTCATTGTTGAAGACAGTGATTCATCATCAGACACAGATGAGGACAAGTTAATGGATGGGAGTTTTGACAGTGATGAGGAGTTGCATGAATTTTATGATGAATATAAAATGAGTTCAATAACCTTACGTAATACATTTCTTTTTCAAATTTTGGGCCCCAAAATTAAGGTGCATCTTATACATGGGAGCGTCTTATACATGGTATATCTTCCTTCCAACTTATAGTATGAATTTAAAGCATGATTGAGTTTTAATTGTTAATTAATTGTAAATAAATAAAGAAATAAAAACAATATAATACTACATATCAATATAATTCAACTTTACTTTTTTATATACTCAATGTGTGATACTTCAAAACATAAGAAAATGAGATTATAAACCTTGGAAAAAATAGTAGAGATTAAAATTTAAGGTGGTGATTTATTATAAAGAATACCTGGCCAGGTGGTGGCACAGTGGATAGAGCATTGAACTGGGAGGCAGAGGATCCAGGTTCAAAATCCCAAGGTCAATGGTTTGAGCGCAGGCTCATCCAGCTTGAGCCCAAATGTTGCTGGCTTGAAGCCCAAGGTTGCTGACTTGATTCCAAATTGCTGGCTTGAGCAAGGGGTCACTCGCTCTGCTGGTGTGGGTGCTGAGGTGTTGGCCACTGCTAATATTTTCTAAGAAAAAATCGGTTATCCTTTTAACTTTTTGTTATATTTGCATTCAGTTTAAAGGGCTCCTGGTACTTTATAAAAATTTAAAGACTAATATAAAACTTTCAACAGTCATATGAGATTGTACTCGCATGACTGTTCCTTCCCAGGCATGAAAAATAATAGGAAAGTTGCTTTCCTCTTTGTTGGTCACTGCCCATTTGAAAATGATTATGTACCTTGGGCTGTGCCACAGAATCTCAGGACAGTTTCATGATTTATTGGTGCCTACGTGGCTACTTTATGCACATAGAGTGTTCAGGATATTTTAATGGGACCTAAATTTTACTGTGCCTTATTTGTTTTTCTTATAATGATAGTAATGACTCTATAATAATAAAAACACTAGTTACCTTTAATTTGTATCAATAAGCATATGTTAGCATAAAATTTAAATTATGTAGAAGAAGGGAAAATGAGAACAATTAAATTATCTTCCAATCACTGCTCTTTATTTTTATTAGCAGCTCTAATTATTACTTCATACCTCTGGATAAATGGCATGCCACCTTTTATGCCTTCAATTATGATGACATATTATTAGCTATTAACTGTTTTCTTTAAGAAAACAATGTTGTTACAGAAGGCTTTTAATTAATGTGGCTCAGAAACATAATCACATGTCCATGGTGAGGTAAAAGTAGGGTTACAGTTGTGAGTATGCAAAACAGTTTATTCTTGTATTATTTCTGAATTATTCTATTATAAATATTTTCCACATGAAAAACTGTAAACCTATTTTTGCCTCACCCTGTATATTAACTTGCTTTGTAAATTTTGTGAAATCTCAGGTATCATGTTTCAATCAACAAAACATTTGGTCAGAATGTCCAAGATCTTTGGATTTATGTTCCTCAGACGATGCACAATATAAATTACGTTTGAACATGATAGATTTCTCAATGGATAATGAGTGAGTGGAGAGTACATATCGAAATCTCTGCTTTCGTCTGTGTGTATTTATACTGATGCAGTGCACCTTTTTCACGGTTATGATGCCTTCCTGTGTGTCCTTCTCAGTTATGATGTCAAACATGTCAGTCCCATCACCATCGATAATTCGGTATTCAACCTCGGCATTTTTTCCAGTGTCAGCATCAGTTGCTTTCACACTTCCAATGGCTGTGCCGACTGGGGAGGACTCAAGTACTCTGAGATGGATGGTGTCTGCAAAGAAGAAAGAAAATGAGAGAGAAAGAGAGTTCTCAATAAAATATTCAAAGGTAAATGTGTTATGAGAGAACATTATAAATCTTAAACTCTACATTGCATGGTGACTAATAAGTTAAACATGCATATAAAGATAATATTAAATTCTAGGAACAGAACATGTGAAACTTTAGGGTATTTGTTCATGCATATTATGAATAGTGAGTACTAACTTCTAATTATATTAGGAATTCTAGTTGTAAAAATAAACACGTATTTTATGGCATTTGCACATATAGAGATCAGCATCAAATGCAGGTACATCCCTTCATGTGTTTATACAGTCATAACAAATTACAGGATAAGCAGTGAATATTTATATTCTTTATATCCAGGCAGAACATTACACAATTCTAAGAAATCAGCCATAATCAAGAGGAACCCTATGTCTCTTTGTGACAGGAGAAACAAAAGCTAGTCTGTGGGAGAAATACAAAGACACCCTTCTCAGAGTCAATATAAAACACTCAATTGTGACAAACTTCCCTCAATCCCAGAGCAAGACATACATTTATCCAAACCCCTGATACTCATAGATATGTATCCAGCATGAACTATCTCTATTGCTAATGAAATTTATGTTTAAATCCTTCATCATAAACTATATAGTACTGACAGATTAACAGACTTAAAGCACCCTTCTGATTACAGCAGCTCAGAAACTGTAAGTCATTCTCCATAATATACACAAGCAAGTCCAGAACTCTTAAGTGTGCATCCTCTTGCCTGAGTATATCTTCCCTAATTTACTTTTCCTTCTGTCACTTCCATGAAAGTTTGCACCAAACTGGACTTTTCTGTTTTCTTGTTGAAACTTGAATTCCTACATCTCTCTTTATATTTTTTGCATGCTATTCCCCTCATGTGAAATTCTTCCCCCACTGCTGTCAAGCAATCATAGTGCAATTAAATCAATCTGAAAAAAAGGCACTGTTATGAGCTGAATGGGGGACTGTGGCCCTCAAATTTATATTTTGAACCCCTAACCTATATTCAGTACCTCAGAATATGATTATATAGAAGATATAAGAGGTAAAGAGGCTGTGAAAGTTAAATGATATGTTTAGAGTGGGCCTTAATCTAATATGATATTATGCTTATAAGAAGAGGAGATTTGGACATAGTTGGGCGCAAAGAGAAGACCATGTGAAGACACGGGGAAAAGATGGTATCTAAAAGCCAAGAAGGGGACTTAGAAAAAAATCAACTCTGCTGACACCTTGGTATTGGACTTCTAGCTTTCAGAACTGTAAGAAACTAATATTTTGTTGTTTAAGCTACCCAGTCTATGGTACCTCGCTATGGCCGCCCTATCAAAGTAATGGAGGCACCTAGCCCTCCATCTGCTGTCATGGAAGTCACTTCCTAGGAGACAGCATTAAGATGGTTTCTACCACACTCCAGTTAGTCTGTATTTTTATATATTATCTATCTATCTATCTATCTATCTATCTATCTATCTATCTATCTATTTATTTATTATTTTTCTCTCTGTCTTTGGTAACACACCATCAAAAGCAACTCTCAATTCATTCCATGACTGTCTTATTGGCTCTCTTCAATTTGCTGGTTCTCATAGAAACTCCAGTCCTGGCATATTCTGGTGGCTCTCTCACTTATATCCTTCCGATGACATCTTAACTGTGACCTCCTTAGATACTTTTTCCAATAATCTTACTGTATAACCTTATTAAGTAAGAATACCACTTCAGTGACTCCTCATATCATTTGTCACTGCTAGGCAATATATTATTTACTTGTTTATTTATATGCACCATGAAGATGTGTTAGAGAACAGGTACTTTGTTGTTTTTTTAATCACTAAATTCCCACTGTATTTCTTTGAATGTAGTAGCTACTATGTGCTTATTTATATATTGAATAAGTGAGTAATTTTCTGACTGTTCCACTAGATTCTATATTTGTCCCAATCCAATCTGATCTCAGATACTCTGCACTCACTGCAGTGGTATTAGCTTTGGGGATACAATAATCTCATTATAATTACTCAGAGCTTCAAGATAGCTTATTGTCGCCATTGTGCTAGAACACACATAAGCTGGGCCTCTGTAAATTGACTCCTTTTTCCTGTTATTTTCCCCTTATTTTTCTTCATAAAACTGGTCTCCTTTAGGTTTTTCAAATGTGATTTTCTTACTTCAACTTAATACATTTTGTTCCTTATGAGAGATTTTCCACACAGCTTTTTGCCTGGCAACCTTTTACTCTTCCTTTCAGTATTTATCTATTTCACTATGCTTCTACAGCAGAACATCATCAAATTTAGCCTACTTACTGCAAGAACATTCTTTAAAAAATTAAATCATATGAAGCAGAAACTCAATACATTGATTTATTACACTGCAACATAAGTAGTCTTTCCAAAAACACATGAAAGATATTACTGCATTATTGTAATCATTTATTATCTACGTTAGTGATTACAAAATCAATAAACTCTTAATTTTTCCTTTTGGTTTAACATGTCTTGTAAAATCTGGTTTTCATTAAAATCTTCAATACCATGATTATCTAGAGCATATGCAAAATACAGCCACAAAATGTTTTGTTTCCAATAATGATCAACCACACTAAAAACATTATAAATGCAAGAAATATTTAGCAAAATAAATAAAAGTAATATAGAAGATTTGAATGATGTGTATATAAAAAACCTGCATGCACAAACTAGAGAATAAGGTTTCTTTTAAAGCATGCATGAAGCCTTAAACCCAATTTCATCAAGTATTAAGTTATTAGACAAGTTTGAATAAATCAGAGTCTCTTATATTCTCTGAACATGTTCCAATTAGAGATTAATAAAAAACACAACCCCAAAATTTAGGAGAAATTTAAAAATAACCTCTATGTAACTGATGGTTCAAATAAGATGCAAATTTAGAGACTTAAAGACATTGAAAAAGCAATGAAATTAAAGCATATGATAGAGGAAACAATTCTACTTATCCAAGGTAATTTATAACTTCCCATGCAGTGTCTTCTGGAAACAAGAAAAAAATGTTTCTCAACTCTATATATGAGATTAATATAACCTTGATTCCAAAACCTGACATGAAGAGCCTAATGGTTGTATAGTGTGGGTTAAAACTCAAGCTTGTTTAGTTATCATGTCTTCTCATCCTCCTCCAATCTTGTGAGAGTTCTTCAGTCTTTCCTTGTCTTCTACCAACTTTACTCTTTTTTAACAATACTATAAATTAATTTGTAAAATGCCTTTCAATTTCAGTCTGTGTTATATTTTCTCAGGGTTAGACTGTGGTTATACACTGGTGTCAAGGTTATCACTGAGTGCTCTGTTCTCAGTGCATCATTTCAGGGAATGAGTCGTGCCAGTATGGCTTTTAAGCAATGATGTGAACCTTGATCATTTGCTTAAGGTATTTCTGCCAATTTTCTTTGCTGTTAAGTAAATATTTAACTTATAATCAATATATGCTGGGAGACATACTTTAAGATTATAAAAATATGCCATCTTACCTCAAAAGTTTGTCCATTAATTTCAGCACCCACTAGTGAGGTTGCTTGTAATAATTAATACTGTGGTTTTCTAATGTCAGTTTTCTATTTCCTTCATGATTTCCTCGCTTATTATTTGGAATTCTTCTACAAGGAAAAGCTACTCCTTCCTCCCTTTTGTTTATTTTATTATATATTTATAGCAGTTTAGAGACAAGGACAAAATCCTTTTCCTATGTGCTATGATCCAGTAGTATGGTTATTTATGTTTTGTGCAAATTCTTAGTTGTAATCATTGGATGATCCTTCAATTGGCTCTGCTGCCTTTCAACATCAGTACTTTCCTAATTCCTGGCATCAGAAAATGTTATCGGTTCATTTTGTATTTTCTCTACCCAAGCCCTGAAATCAACAATGTTTCTAAGTAATTTATTGTTTCTTTTATTGAGAAAGAACCATATTTTTAAACTATCAATTTTTGAACAGTGTATATATTCAAAAATTTTAATAAAAGGAGTAACTTGGGCTTTATAACATGCAAATATGACAAAAACCAGGAGGAAGGTAACTATATGTGTATTGAATTAAGAAATCTAATTATATCTTTGATATGAAAATTTAAATAACAGTAAGTTATATTCTATTAATGTTAATTGTTCTTTGTAGAAATAAGATATGTTTCAAAAGAAATTTAGAGTACTATGATTTATAATATCAGTATTTAAAACTGTTCAGCGTAAGAGAACATCTTGTAATATAATAGAATAAAAGTATTTAGAACACTATGATATTAGAACTGATTACAAGTCAGCTGAACATTTTGTTTTAATTGTCACTCAAAAGAGTCTAGAATTCCATTTCACTAGCATGAAACAAAATTTTAATGCCCAAACACTGGTCACTAATACAAGTATTTTTCTACAATATCAACCAAGTCTTCTTGGAGATCTGTTGTTTTGAAGTCTAAGAATGAAAAGAAAATTGAGACTAAGATTTTTTGAGCCTGACCAGGGAGTGATGTAGTGAATAGAGCATTGGACTGGGATGTAGAGGAACCAGGTTCAAAAACCTGAGGTCGCTGGCTTGAGCACGGGCTCATCTAGCTTGAACGCACAGGATCACTGGCTTGAAGCCCAAGGTCGCTGGCTAGAGCCCAAGGTCACTGGCTTGAGTCCAAGGTCACTGGTTTGAAAAAGGGTTCACTCACTCTGCTGTAACCTTCCAGTCAAGGCACATATACGAAAGCAACCAATGAACAACTAAGGTGCTGCAACAAAGAACCGATGCTTCTCATCTCCCTTCCTGCTCGTCTGTTTCTATCTGTCCATCTCTCTGACTCTCTCTGGTTCTCCCACAAGAAAAAAACCCCGAGATGTTCGCCTACTTTTTATTTTTAGCTTGGACTTTTGTCTTGAAATTGCTTGTATTTTTATCACATGATTAGATTCTGAAAATCTGTCTACTTATTATGGTTCTAGTCAAGGATCCAAACTTATTTATCACTTCATTTTATTTCTTGGTTGGTACAGAGATTACTTTCATTCTAACGTTTACTTCATTTTGATTATAGTAAGCTTTATCCATATTAATTTTCAGTACCTTCTGAGACTTAACCAGGGAAGTGGTCATAATGCATTGTTTTTTGGTTCATATTATTATAAGCCTAAATTATATATCAGTTCTCTTACACAGTAATTTGTTGGAAGGCATACACACAGAAAAAATAAATATATTTGGTTTTCTCTGAAATCTTAGCAAAACTGTTTTCAAGGTACCCATACTTTTCATGGAAATCATGATTAATCTATTCATATTGGTGATTAATATGAATTAAAGTATTTTATGATTAATCATAAAATATATAGATTTCTTTTAAGTAATTTAAGTATAGATTTCTTTTAAGTAATTCAAAAAGCTCTATTATAAAGATATGCTATATACACACGTGCAATGCACACATTCATGACTGTTTTGATAATATGGCAATGTTAACAATTAAATTATTCAACAAATATTTATTCCATGCTCAAGATAAACAATTCAATAATGCTTTCTCTGGAATTATGTTTGTGCTCATAAACCAATTTGGGGACAAAATTCTTGGGGTCTATTTCAAAGTTAAGTACATTTCTATATTTTAAATGTATAAGAAAATAATTCTTTCATACTTTTTATTTATTTCCAAGACTAGTAGTCTGTTGAACACAACTATCCTAGCTTGTCAAGCAAACTGAAGTCACTTTAATTAAGAGCCTGCAAGGTTGTTTACCATGTAGGGCGAGCAGCAGGAGGGGAAGCAGCAAGGAGACAGAGATTGTTAACGCACACAGTGACAATGGGAAAGTAGTGCCTGTCACCAGTCTTATTTTTTTTTCCTATCTTACAGTTGATGGAGCTTTAATTATGTGGTATGCTTTCTGTTTTCCTATCAATTCCCATTTACAGTTATTTTAAACTCATTCCCAGGTGTCACATTGAATCATCTGCTTCCCTTTTGATGTTTAGGGCAGATAAATATTTCTTTCCTGGTGACTATGTTCTTAGTTTGATTATCAACCTAAGTACAAAGGCATAGCCACGAGGAGGAAAGAGGTAATTGCCATTTCTGTAAAACATATGGAAAGTTATATTTAGAAGTAAACATCTAAAAAGTAATATTGCAACAGCTTCCTAAGGAGTGGGCGTAATACATGGTTCTTTAAATAAGTGCACTTGGAGACTGTTACTGACAACCTTGCACATCAGAATTTTTATTATTAAAAATTTCAAACAACTTTGATGTCTTTTCGGCTTTTTAAGAACCAAGACTAAATATCCTAGATCACTCGTTCCATCCCAAAATTTATCAATAGGACCTTTGCACTTGGATATTAAAAACTGCAGATTTGTGCAGCAGCAGGAGAAGTAATTGACAGCTAAACACAAGAGGAAAGACACAATAGCATTGTAAGAGATGTGACAGGGTGACTCCTTCAGGACCAACAAAAGAGATGCCTGAACACAACCTGGAGGGCAACAAGGGCAAAGTCTGGCTTAGAGCTTGGCCACAAATAGCTGCTGTTTTGTTTTGTTGACAAAAAAGCAAGGAAGTTCAAAGAGAGATAATTTGTCTTTTTTTTTTCCTCTTGGTTCCTGCCCATGTTTCTATCCGCATTTGCACAAGAACTCTGCTTTCCCCACTGAATTAAAAAGAAAAAAACCCCCACACATATATGAATCAACACAATAATTTAACATTAGTTTAATTTTTTAATTTGCTGTGTGTGTAATCTTATTGCAACATCTCTATGCTGCATAATAATCTTAAACAATATTTGCTTTAAGAAAAATGACACAATTATGCACGTTTATAAACCATTCCATTGTATAATGTTTAAAAGATGTTTTTTAATGAGCTTAACAGGAAGAAATTAAAAACGTGATAAAGCTCCTTGGAGGAAACTGCAAGTAGTTAAGGAAATTATGCAACACTAAATGGGCCTTTAGGAGAAAGGAGAAGAGAGCTCAAAGTCACATCGGAGACTGACAAAGAATAGAGGCTCTGGAACTGAAGATTCTCACCAGAGAAAAGACAGAAACCTTAATTTGTGCATGCTGGACACATGACCACCAACTTCGCTTTGGGCATTTAATTTATATTAGAGCAAAATGAGAGGCTGCACAATGTCTTAGTTTTCTGTTCATGTCAATTGAAGAAAGTAACAAGCCAAAGTTTTCAGAGAAGCTGCCATTGATCCTCAGAGACTAGGGAATACATCTTGGTATATTTCTTTGAAATTATCTTCAAGTTGATTGGCATCAATGGAGACACACAATTGCAATGTGTAAAAACATAACAAGTAAATAGACTTGGGGGAGGTTAACATAACCTTAAATTAGTCATTCATAAACATACTATATTGTATCAGGTACTCAATCTTTTTTCAATGTGTCTCCAAGTAGGCATACTAAAGATTGTAAAAGCAGTTTAATTGAGTCTAAACATATTTGCACAGAGCTAGTTTTATACCTATACAGATAGATCTACCCAGGGTTTGTTCTCTCAAGTTTTTTCCAGAGGAAACCATAATACAGAGGAACTTTGAATACCATTTTGAAAAATGCCAAGCAGTTTTACTAAGGGAACATTCCACTGGAATAACTGGAGAGGCCCCAGGGAATTTTTGTATAATTTCCATGCAACACTACTTCTTATAGGGGATTATATATTTCATCACACTGCAAGGTTGCATACTCCCCACTTACGTCACTCTAAACGTTTATAGCCTGATATCATGCGTGTCTTTTTTTCACTTACATGTGATGTGTGCACCTTATTTCACCATCTACTAGATATTTAAACCCCACTATCTTTCCACAGGCATCTCAATCCAAAACGTTCAAATCACACTGAAACCCCTGTCTCTCTCTTAATGCAAGCTTTCCTGATAGGAAGCTAGAAAGTATCATATGCTCTCCTCTTTCCCTCAAACCTTTTTATCGACCTAATTACCAAGTCCTGTGTATCACCCATTTAAAATTTTCTCAATTCCCTCTTCTCCTCAGACTCTCATCAACTCTTGTTCTTCTGATCCAAGCAGTGCGCTGGATCATAATAATTAGTTGCTGCCAGAATAATTAGTCAAGATGAAAAAAGTATGCCTTGTGTTTTCTTCACAAATGGTTCCTTAAATAATACATATATATGGCATTTTATTTTTGTATCCAACCCATTCCATGATGCCCACACTGGCTAGATGTTCATTCTCATCGCTCACAATCCCTGCTTCAAACCCTGGGGTTGAGCCGTACCCAATGACACACACTCTCCTGAATGCCCCCTTTGTTCATCTTGCTCCTCCTAACAAACACTCTCCCCTCAATACTCCTTGTAGTCTTGCCCAAAAAAACTTTTAAGCACTTTTTTTTCTTTCTTTCCTGATCTCCACACATCTGAAAAGTTTATCATTTTGTGATTTGGGTTTTAATTGACAGTTATAACATATATGTTATCACATCATTCTCCAGTATTAAGTGTGTACATAACTTTATATACATATACCTACATTTAAGTGTATATATACTGATATTTATGCATTATATACACACAACCTATATTTACATTAAAAGACAAACAAGAAAAAGAGAGGAAGTATGTGAGAGAGACTAAAAACTATAATGTAACGAAGTTAAGGTGTATGTGTGTGAGAGAAAGACAGACAGACCTTGTGCCTTACTTCACACTTTAAGATGATTAGTTTAGTATTATTTTCTGGCAGGGTTCCTGTCCCATAGTAGGGCTTCAGTCAATGTTTAACAAACTAAGAAATATATTATTATATTTTTGTTATTCTTACAAATTATAGGCATTGAAACCATGGCAAAAACAAAACAATCAAACAAACAAACAAACAAAAAACCCAAAAACTTCTTCAAGTATTTGATGTTATTTTATGGCCACTGTAAAAATCACAGCTCTATCTAATCAATAATATGTAGAACAGTGATTTTTGAATATAAGAATTTTTTTTTCTTGGATAATAAAAAAGGGAAAAGGAGACATTTCTAATTTCATTCCCGCCTTTCTCAGGCTGAAGCAGCTTCCTTGGGAAATACCTAGCTCCTGTTCTAGTTGAAAAGTGCTTGATAATTTTGAAATATGCAGATCAGCCTGGGGCCTACATTACCTTGGAATCCCCAGAAGAGGAGAGGTTGACTCTATTTACAGAGTGAAAATCAGCACTTATTAAATCAAATCTCTCTTGTGCCAGGCAGGGATTAAGGCAGTCTCACAGCTCACTGAATGTACGTGTCTTAAATCCCTATGTATGTCATAGAGACGTTGCCTTGAAAGAACTTTTCTCATGCAAACTTCTTTATCTGCTCAAACTTATTTACTTAACTGATTGCGGCAAAGAGCCAGTTGTGTTTGGTCCTAAAGGATTATAAAAGTACCAACTAGCCAAGGTTTGGTTTTCCTGTTTTTGTATCGAAATGCATAGATATTTAAAGAGTTCAGTATGCCGAACCTAGTTTTTGCGGATATGTAGTGAATCATAAAGTTAACTCAATGAGGGATATGTACTGGGGATGTTGGTCTTTAACGTATCAAATTCCTTTTGGTGGAATGCTTAGAAGCACAGCTTTTTGAGCCAAAGAACCTAGGTCTCAAATCTTTCTTTATTTCCCAGTTGTAGAACCATGAAAAAGTGACTCATGTTTGTTTCAGTATTTTTTTATTTTTATTTTATTTATTCATTTTAGAAAGGAGAGAGAGAGAGAGAGAGAGAGAGAGAGAGAGAGAGAGAAGGGGGGGGAGGAGCAGGAAGCATCAACTCCCATATGTGCCTTGACCAGGCAAGCCCAGGGTTTCAAACCAACAACTTCAGCATTTCCAGGTCGATGCTTTATCCACTGTTTCAGTATTTTTTTAAAATTTTAATAAACTAGTAAAAAAATTTACCTTATACAGATGTTGCAAAAATAAAGTTAATATTTGTATTATATTTTATATTGTTCAATACATACTCTAACACTGTAATTTAATGTGCTAAATAAAGTCAGTAGCCAATAAAGATAATTCAGAGAAAAGACACAATCATAGATATGAAATATCCTTTAGGCTCTGATTAATTCTGGAATTGCTTACTCTTACTTCTGAATTGGTTGCTGTTGTATATAATCTTTAGAGATATTGTGGTGCAAAATATCAAGACATGCTATCAAAATACTCAGGAAATTAGGTCTCGACAAATGTACTTAGACACCCAAAATGTCTCATCTTAAGAAAAACTTGCCTACAAGTAATTCTGTATTAACTTACAGATGGTTAAGAACTGATTTTTGGTATTAGTCTCAATAATAATAAAAAAAATTCATTGAGTGCATGTCTGGTAGATCTGGAAGCTTACATAATATATGTCATATCAAATTCTCATAAATTTTAAATTACCTATGTCCTGAAACATATTATGAGATGGTCAAAGATAAATACAGATATGATCATCACTCAATCATATGATATTTTGACTGCAATTTATACATTTTTTCCTCTCATCAAGTCTGAGCTCTGCTGACATTACCAGTACTTGTTACTGGCCCCTGACTTCCACTTGTCCACCTAACCTGTGTGCAAACACGCCTGTGACAATGCTGATAGACCAGGGACATGGTTCTCTGAGAGCTCTTTCTCAGTAGCCTACCAATTGTTAAAAAAAAAAATTAGAAAATTAATCTATTCTCTTTTTTTGTGTGTCTGTGCTGGAGTGTGTTGGAAAGCAGCTAAATGTGAACGGAAGAACAGTGGTTTTCTTGAACTGTGTTCTAGAATTGTCTCATATGTGGGTTGGAACTTTTTGCCTAAGTGTCAGCAGCTGCTTACTTTTCTTCCGTCTTCTTGAGTCCTAGTAAAATGTTGCCCCATTCAAGAACTAGAGCCACGTCCTACACACCAGCTGGTTGGCTGGGGCCCTGACCATCTGCTCAACTGCTTTTGTAAACTATTTCTCTAAACCTGGACTTCCTTTCTGATGTCTATTGGTTTTTTTCTTTCTTTTTTTTTTCAATGAATTTGAGAGTCTTATTATATAGCATTCTCTGCTCTATTAAGGCATAAAAACCTGGACAAACCTGGCTTCTGCGGGTCAGACAACCTTAATCACTGACTCTAATCTGGATGAAAATCAGTATCTTACCATTTTCCGAGATGTTTGAAAAAAAAAGTCATTTGAGCGCAAATCCTGTTATCCATGTGGTTTTGCCAAAACCCTATAATGATTAGATTCCAGTAATTTAACATTTTCTAGACTTTTCCCCATGGAGCCTATTTTGCTTATTTGATTTTAGGGAAAGAAGGAAGGAAAGGAAAATCAAGTGAACAAGACTAAAATATCCAAGCAGGAGTAACAAGGTGGTTAGATTTAAAGTGAGAGATTATAAAGATTTTTTTTTATCTTAGCAGAATGAAATATATCAAAATTCAAGAACCACTGAATGTCTGACTGATTAGTGAGCAGGAAAATTCTCTCTTGATTCCGAATGCATAGAAGTATTCATTTGTTCATACATGGTAAGCACAGGCTCTTGTTTGGCCACCGAAGCTCTAGGTTTCTCCAGACCTAAGGTACCTTTATTTAACTCTTGGTTGGTCATGAAAGAATAACAGCATAGTATCAGAGCAAAAAAAAAAACCCAGTAAGTATAGAAATGTTAGACACACTCTTTCAAAAAAATATAAATAAATAAAAGAGAGAGAAAGGGAGAAAAGCCATGAATGGAGAAACTATTATATGTTACAATTACTACTGGATACATTTTATATATGCAAACATGTTTTTAATTTTAACATTCTAAGTATTGCATATGTAGCAAATGAGGTCTAAAGAAGTGGAATTTCCTGATTTTATGCATTTTTAGTTTCTGAAATCATTTCTTAGATATGTCTCACCTATTCATTCTCCTTCAAATAACACCCCTGCCATTCTCTCATCGTTTCCCCCCCCCCAATGTTCTTTGCAGCACTTACCACGCTGTAAGACATCATGTATACTTTCATATGGTTATTACTTTTCTTCTACACCTTCAACCAGTAGCTTGGGTCCCTTTCTGGTCTCTGCAGCCTAATTCCTGCTTAGAGCCTAGGATGTAGGAAGCTCTCAAAATTTATCCACTGACTCACTCCTAACCCAGAATTTCTTCCATACAATATATTGCTTTCTATTTTATTTTTTTGTACATCTGTTTCTTCACATGCAAGCATTATTTGTTCAATCCTCTTTCTGCCTTTCTTTTATTCCTCAACTTGTTATCCTCTAGCTCCTTCCAAAAAAATTTCTACTAAAACTAGCTGGGGAAGATCATCACAATTAGCCACATTACAACAATTCTAATAGCTGATCTCCAGTGCTCATTTTATTGTCACCCTTGTCTTTTTCATCTATTATTTTATTTTTATTAGATATATCAAATTACATATAAAAATAGAAAAAATAAACATATTTAAAATGTATGCATAAATAGAAAATACAGAAAAGTAAGCATTAAAAGCATCAACTATTTCAGCACCAAAGATAATTCTCACAATCACATAGAAGCATGTTCTTTTTTTCCTGTGCAAAATATTTCATTCATAAATAGGCAACTTTGTTAGTATCTAACTTCATGACCTCTCCTTTTCCTACTCTTATGGTTTATAGTTGTTTTAAGTAGTAGTTTTAAGAAAGGATTTAAGTGCCCTGGCCGGTTGGCTCAGCGGTAGAGCGTCGCCCTGGCGTGCAGGGGACCCGGGTTCGATTCCCGGCCAGGGCACACAGGAGAAGCGCCCATTTGCTTCTCCACCCTTGCCCCTCCTTCCTCTCTGTCTCTCTCTTCCCCTCCCGCAGCCAAGGCTCCATTGGAGCAAAGATGGCCCAGGCGCTGGGGATGGCTCCTTGGCCTCTGCCCCAGGTGCTAGAGTGGCTCTGGTTGCGGCAGAGCGACGCCCCGGAGGGGCAGAGCATCTCCCCCTGGTGGGCAGAGCGTCGCCCCTGGTGGGTGTGCCGGGTGGATCCCGGTCAGGCGCATGTGGGAGTCTGTCTGGCTGCCTCTCCCCGTTTCCAGCTTCAGAAAAATACAAAAAAAAAAAAAAAAAAAAAGAAAGAAATAAAAGAAAGGATTTAAGTCGAGTGACAGGTTCTCCAAAATTAGCTTCCATTGTAAAGGATGAACTCCGTCCCCTCTTTCTGTATTTGGATCAATGCTGGTCCTCTGTGCACCTGTAGCACTGCACATAGTCTCATCATCACACTTATAATATCATATGGAAACATCCTGCTAGACAATAAGCCACCCATAAGAAGACATATTAATCTTCTTTTGTTTAATTGGAAATACAGTGATTGCTCCTAGAAGGAAAGCAATAGATTGTTTATCTCCACCCACTGTTTTTAAAATTAAATTAAAGCACTTGAAATAACTCAGGACTCTGAAGTAACTTCAACAGTGATATCTTTTTTGAAAGTGAAAAATTTATAACTACAGCTAAAGAATAGAAAATACTTTTGGAACTCAGTTTTCAGGGGCACCCTTACCTTTGAATCCAATGCCCTCCTTTTAGAATCATACTAAGGTGCACATGTTGTATTTAATGTTCACCTCTCAAACCAGAGGATCATAATGATAACTTAGATCAGGCCTACAGTTATATGCTAGTTAATACTAATAAAATTGCACTATTGTCAATATTCCTGGAAGTGAAGGGTCCTCTGATCTAATCTTCTTCAAATCTCTTTGTTGTTTGTTATGAACCAGCCATGCTGGTCTTTAGGTCTTGATATATATCATTCAGTTTTCAACCTCAGGGTTACTCACATGTTGTTCCCTCTGCTTGGAGGATCTTTCCATCTTTTTTTATGGCTGGGTCTATTTTATCTTAAAGTGTTTTGGTGAAATAATACCTCTTGAATGAGACATTTTCTTATCTTACCCCAACCATCACCATCACATGCATGTTTCTAATTTATCCAGGACTGAGCCTGTACCTTTTATGTATACAGTGCTTTTATTTATCTATGATCTGCCTCCCCTGCTTAAACGAAAGGTCCAAACAAAAAAAGAGTGTTTTTAAGGCAAAATTCATATGTGCAGCTTCTAAAGTAGTGTTTGGTGTAAGAGCATTCTCAATAAATATTTTTAGATAAATGAGTTCATGATTTCA
Organism: Saccopteryx bilineata; assembly: GCF_036850765.1. Lineage (NCBI taxonomy): Eukaryota > Metazoa > Chordata > Mammalia > Chiroptera > Emballonuridae > Saccopteryx > Saccopteryx bilineata. Next base: position 290,421,156 of record NC_089490.1, read on the forward strand.
CTTGAACAGCTCCTCATATAACATATCAAAGTTTCTCACTCTCGGCACTGTTGATATTTTTGGCCCAGCAGTTATCATTGTGTGAATTCTGAGGATGTTTAGAGCCTACCTGGCTTACATACACTAGATGCCAGTGGTATCCACCATTCAGATGAACAAAACCATCTCAAGATATTGTAAAATGTTCTTCGGGGGGCAAAACTGTCACCGACTGAGAAAGCTTGTTATGAATCCACAGAATGAAATAAGATAAACTACAAAGGAAAACATCTGAGTTTTCTTCTGCCTTTTTTCCTTTCAAATGACTGAGTGAGACTTTTATTTTTCACAGATGTAACATATAGTGAGATGGTGAATTTTGCTAAACCAATCTACATGGAAGTTTAAGTTTTGACCCCACTTTTATAAAATTGAATAATAATAATAGAGCAGGACTTGCAAAAATCAACATTGTTGAGCATGTAAATAGGCTAGTGGCAGTCATTAAGTTAACTGCTTTATAGACATTAAATTATTTAGTTTCATACCACTCCATGGAACATGCATTGTTATTCTGTTTTACTTAATGGACCAAGGTGAGAAAGGCACTAAATGAAGGCAGAGTTGGGGACCATATAGGAGGACTCCACAATCAACTCCTAAGCTATTCCACTTGACAACCACTAGCCGAGCCACCAACCCTCATGAAGCTATTGACTGGCATTGTGGTTAAGTCTGAATTGAGACTTGATGTAACTAGAAAATACTTGATGTCAGTGGGTATTTCAAAGAATTATGAGATAAAATAATGTAAAATGTGAGTAATTTTTACATTGATGATATATTTAAAAAATAATACTGGGTTAATAAAATATATGACTTTAAAAATGCCCTCTTCTTTAATGTTTTAGATATGGCTGACAGAAAGTTGGAAATCAAGTATGTGGCCCACACTTTTGGTTTGCATTACATTTCTCTCAAGCAGCATTTCTCTCTACATGTGGTCATTGTAGAATAAACAATTGGTCAGCAATTGGTAATATTTCCACTCTGAACCTCCTTTACTTCTATGCACTGGGTATAATAAAAATAAGAATGGGTCTGCACAGTTAGTTTTGAGATTTCAATGTTGTTCCATATGAAAGGCTTCATAATCTGTAGAATCTTCTTCAAATCTTGGTTATTTACTGCAATGATACTAAAAGTTAAAAACTAGTGTTCTAGATGTTAGATGACTTAAATTATCGAGTAGTATTATAATTGCCATGACTGGGTGTTCCCAATAGTAAGATATAGTTGCAAATATACATAGAAGATAATTGAGAAAACAAAAATCCATAAATTATATTTTCACCTATAATTTAAAACAGGACAATATGCAGGAAACTCTAAAATTTCTCTAAATGTATTGGCAGTTTATACATCTGGAGTTGACATGGATGTCAACCCACCTCTGCCATTACTTGCATGTGGTCCTTATTTTCTCATTTGTAGACTGGAGGTCATGATACTCACCTGACAGAGTTGATATGATTATATGAAGTAGGTCAGAAAGTAAACTAACTGGTACAGGGCCCAGCAAAAATTCTATTTAGAAAATGTTTATGCTCTACTATTATTATTACTATTATTATTATTATTATTATTTATTATTTCAGGGCTTATATAATGTGCCTCTTAGATATTAATCACAAAGTCTCACTTAAAAGGAAAGATAATAATTATTGAATAAATTAATAAAATTATTATCATAGATAAAAAATAATGAAATAAATTTTTATCTGGGATTATTAATTTCCTAATGTCCATATTTTTCATTTAATATGAATATTTCATTTGCTTAGTGAATGCACCATTTTTATATGAACTGCCTTTAAAATATGTATGTGTATGTGTGTGTGTGTGTGTATATATATATATATATATATATATATATATATTCCTGAGCACTTAAGATATAGTACTCCTTTTAATGGTCAGTTATTGATAAAATATGTTTTCATTTTAGAAAAAGCAATTGGTCAGTTATGTTATTTTTCCTCCTGGATTTGCATTTTCATCCTCCTGATAGCAGGCTCATACTAAAAGATGATCAGAAATATATATAAAATGTGAAATTTACATTTTATGAAAAAGCTACAGAGGATTATAATTGGTTTCCTTTTCCCTACCAATATTAAATGTAATCTGGAGCTGAAACCTGATTATTTGGAAAGAGGATAAGCAAACACCCTTCTTCCTTTCTTTTGGGCCAGACCTCACAATAGCAGACCTGAAATATCTAACAAACAGATCATCACACATCCATAAGCATATGATTAACTTGCTCAACAAAAATTTACTTGAAATTTTCAATATTTCTACACACATGATTTTCAACAATTCAGTTCAAATCAGGCACTATCAATAATCAGAGTTAGGGAAAAGCAGGAGAGAAAAGAGATAAAATGCTTGTAAAGAGTCAAATTAATACAATATATTCTTAGACCATAATCCCTTCTGTGCTGTGGTCTTTAGTGTAAAAAATATAAATATCACAAGAAGTTGTACTTTAACATTTTAACACAAAGAGACACCTAAAATTAGGGGATCAATTCAGAAGTTAATACACAGCAAATGGTAAAATTTAAGTCCATAGATCATCCTAGAGCCTACATTTCTATGCCACATTCTTAACCATGTGAAATTTCATCTTGAGTATAGGATCTTTTAGATTAGCAGGAAATTGGCTAAGTCTTGGGACTGTCCACTGAGACCTAATAGCATCTTATCTAGTGGCATGTCTACCAAATTTGTGTAAGAAAAGAGAACAAATATGTGTGTTATAATGTCAGAAGCTAATGGTTCTTAAACTGTTTATGACCTATTTTGAGAATTTGAAGTGTTATTCTATAACACAATATAGATCTGTAAGTAGATAGGAATATGAAATACTGTATTTATGTTCGCCATCCCCAAAACAGACACATTAAATGCAAATCTGACATAGAATATTAAATACAAATCTGCTTAGTGGGTAGAGTTCTCCCTATGTAGCCCTTTCTAATATGTCAAATCAGATTTTTATTGAAAAATAATTTACCTTCAAGTTAGAATCCTTATTAAATTCTAAGTGGAAATAAACACATTTGTTGTAGAATCATGACTTACTTTGTTTTCTAATATAACATAATTTCCTTTTGTTAACTGAAAAAAAATAGGTTTAGATTACAATTATAGATGAAGAATATATATATATATATGAAGAGGTTTTATAATCACTGATCTCCTTGTCTCATAATATATGTTGGAAATACTCAATTTTTAAATAACAGTGAATTCAACAGCATATATACCTTTTTCTTCATTTTTGTAGCACAGTTTCAATTCATTTTAAATTAAATGATTGACAATTTCTTTTCTGTACTTTTTTGACTCTAAAGCTTTTGCCCTGCAGAAAGACCATTCGAGGCAGCTTACTCTGGGGGAAGCGAGGTGGGTTGTCATTGACATCTGTCAGCGTGATGTTCACTGTGGTGGTCCCCGATAAGCCTCCCATCTGGCCTCCCATGTCCTTGGCCTGGATTACCACTTGGTATTGCTCCCTGTTTTCTCTGTTCATGTTTGGTAAAGCAGTCCTGATAATACCTTGAAGAGAATATAAAACCATTTGTTAACTTTATTAAAATCTCGATTATTTGTTGATAACGCTCACAAATTATATGGCCAAACTAGTGACTTTTGAAACACAAAATATGTTTTGGGGATTAATTTTTATTGTCTAGAAACTGTAAAGGTGATTAAATGAAAATATTTCACAATGTGTGCTGTGTTTTTATTTCCTAAAAACTTTTGTATGTGCTGAATACTAACCTAAACCCATATGTAAAAACATAAATAACAGGTACATTTTCATTAGCTCACTCAGTAATGCAGCTTTGAGATTGTAAATTAAGCATGACATCATCACTCTTCCGGGGGTATTAATGTTAATGTTTTGTTCTTATCTTCCCACCTATTTTTCTACCTATAAAGAACAAAAAGACTATTAAATTAACAAACCAGTTCATGAATCCTGACCTGTTTCAGGCTCCACAGAGAAATAAGGCTGCCCTTGAAGTATGCTGTAAATGACTCTGGCGCTGTTCCCATAGGAAGGGTCATCGGCATCTGTAGCTGTGACTTGCACCACGGAAGTACCTGAAGTATCCAAACTCAGCTTAGTTCTGCACAGTACCAGAAGGAGGAGCAAAAGCACTGGTTTTCATGGAAGACCTGAATGATTTTGGGCTTTAATTATGACCTCTTAAAGAAACATATATTGATAATTTAGATGTGAAAATCATATATGGAGTTATTATAAATAACATATATATTCAATTACATATATATTTAGCCAACAAGTATATTTTTACTCATGCAATAAATAAGGTTAGAGGGTATCAAATTATAAAAAATGCAGTCACTTTTACAAATGCTCAGGTTTGATACTTAAATTCATTTTCACATAATAGATTTGTTTCATGGAAAGGGCATATCTAATCACAAAGGAGTAAGTTTGCTCCTCTTTCCCCCTCTCCACTAATTAACTATAAAAATAATTAACATCTGATCTAGAATACAATTTTATGAATAGATTAAAATTTAAATTTAGAAACAATCCAAGATGTTCCCATGCTCCACGAACTATTAAAAGCTATTTAATAAAGTTCAAGATATTTAAAAAGGGCTTTATAATAAGACAATTGCCAAAAGTCCTTGGGATTTAGTGAAGTAAATATTAAATAATAATTCCAGAACAAGGCTTTTGAGAAATGCTATCACAACCGTTAAGGAAAAAAGAATTGTTATTGTTTTATCAGTTTATATACCTACCCCCTCATTTAAGAAATAAATCTATTTTAGTGAATCTAAACATATATCTCTCAAATTGTTATCATTGTTTTCTGACATTTTATATTTTCTAATCCTCTCATAAAAAATTAATGCATTCAATGTAAAATAATGGAATAATCTCATCAATCCATCATTCAGATTGTCAAAATAATTCAGATAAACTGTAGTTAAATGATGAGAGAGTGTATATACATATATATATTTATGACTAATAGTTAGACTCTGTATTTATGTTCTAATAGTTATACTCCAAGTCCATGTTACAAATGATCACGTTGTAAGGTGTATAAATGTAAAATCTCACTATGCTTATACCTGAAACTAATATTTTATGCCAACTGTACTTTAATTAAAAAAGATTTACATTCCAGAATGAAAATTAGATGAGGCCAAAAACATAATTATAGTTTCATAGTTTTCTACTAAATTCAGTAGTATTTAGTTGAATTTCTGAGAAAAGTGTCTACTTATTTGTACTGTAAAATTTACAAATACATAGAAACTAAAAAATGCATTTATTTTTTGACTGATATCCTAAATGAATAAATTCTGTATTCTTAATAGGAAATCAAAGGTGACTTTAATTAATTGATGATAACATGTTAAGAATTTCTTGATTTTTAATACTTTCTGAATACCAACCTAAATGTTATCAACTTACCTACAACGGACATTTCAGGAACACTAGCTGTATAAATTTCCTCTGGGAATGTTGGCTCATTGTCATTGATATCATGGATTTTGATCACAAACTCAGACTCTGGTTCTACTGGCCTCAAAGTTCTTCTGTTAATAGCTTGTGCACGCAGAGTATAAAAAGCCTTTTCTTCCCTATCAATTCTTCTCGTGGCATGAATGTCACCTGTTTTTTCATCAATAATAAAAAGAGTACCAGCTCCATCTCCAGATAAAATATATTTGAGTGATCCATCTCCTTTATCTTGGTCTGAATGAAGCTAGGGGGAACAAAAAAATAGTATATCCATGATAATACCTAAAGGTACATAATGCTGAAAGAATTCAAAGAAGGTCTCTCATATCTCATCACTGAATAATGGGGTCAGTTAGCTCAGTTTTTGAAATGAAAGTTGCGTAAGTATGATCACATTCCTTCACATACTGTCAAACAATAGGACTAGCCTTCCACCTATTATGATGATATTTTTTCAAGATGGAAAAAAGTTATAAAATTAAACCAAACGCACTTTGCTTTGCTTAGCCTTAGTAGATAACCATTTTCATAGGCAAATAACTACTGACAAAGACATAAGTCATCAGTCTTGATGCACTGGTGTAAACATTTCTTCATTTCTTTTTGTCAGTGAAAAAGTCTTTTACTCTCCTATTATGCAGGAAATTCATCTCCTATAAACTTATTTGTTATTATTTCCATCTGGGAACTTATTGATATCTTAAGAGCAGTCGGACAGGCAAAGTTGTATGAGACATAGCTCCTATGTTAGAAACACCACACATCATTTTGGGTTCATATAAATGTGGCTGTCATACAAATATTTGTGGGTCACAGAACAGGAATACAAATAGATGCCTATATAACACTTGTCTATATATTTTAAACTTATAAATCAAGTTAATAAGATATGTTGCACTTAGCCTCCTATCTTGTCAAATCTATGTTCTCAACAACCTCAAACAAGAATTCTGAGCAAGAACAAGGCAATGCAGGGCAAGTCTTTTTCCTGTTCCTTGCCTAAGCACACAATTACCTTCCAGAATCAAGGCATCTTGCCAGAAAGCTTTGCTTGCATCCATGTGGGCATCTAAACCCAATACATACCCTATTCTAGTGCAAATGCTACCCTAGGAGCCTGTGTGTCATGTATGTTATGGGCAAATTCTATTTATGTTGTTAACAGATGTCCATTAGGCAACAATTAGGGTTAGTGTTGCCTGTAACACTGGGCAAGTCAGACCTGGAAACCTTTCTTGGATCTAGAAGCAAGCTCAGTGATGTTTGAGTAGAAAATAATGAGTCCTCAGAATCTCAAGTGTGGTCTGAAAATGGACGTACAGGTTCTAGATGAGAAAATTCATGCCCCCCCTCCCCCTCACCATGGAATACTTTGCCAAAGGCAGAGGAGCTCAGCCATGGTAAGAAGAGAGCATAGCTTTGTAAAATCCAAGGATTATAAGTCTCTCTTTAATAGTACCATCCAACCAATACACATTTTCTTTTCTATGACCACAGTTTGATTATTTGTAATTAGTGTGTATTTAATTTTTTTATTTTTATTAAATAAAAATATAAAAACAATGTATACATTTTTAAAATTGCTATTGAGTATTTATAATAACAGATATCATGTTGAACATTTTTAAAAATTCATATAAAATGTAGTAATAGATCAGAATAGGCACAATGACCTATAACTTCGAGAATTAGAAATCGGAGACTATATTTTTCAATCATGCAAAAAATCATAGACATTTATCTAAATAGGTTTGTGTTTTGCTCTTTAGATGACTTATATCAACACACATTTTCATCTAATTACATGTAAAAATATTAATCTAATTATTTTCTATTTAAAATAGAATTTTGTTTCTTTATTCAAAAGTTTCCTTTATGGAGTCTATGTCAATGAATGTAGCTGTGAAACATTTTTATATGAACATCAAAACTATTTAAATTAAATATTTTAAAACATACACATGCCAAGTATATTATATAATTGGTATTGTTGGGTCTACAAAAGCAATCTGCTTTTCTGGTTAATGATTTGTAGTAATTAACATTTAGCCATCAAATTTGAATCAGACTAGTTTTTTTTTTTAATTTCTGGACAAATAATTCATTATTACAAACATAATGAATGAAGAAAATCCCAAATGGATATATACTTTGAAGAAAGAGATAAAATAATCAGGGGAAAATTTTAGTTATTACAAAATCTGTCATTCATAAACAACAAAGCAAGGTTGAGCATCATCTGCTTTTAACGAAAAAGCTCTCAGAAGTAACTTATGACTGTGTTGGCCAGGGAAACACTATCAAAAAGTCAAAAGATTGATGCTTTTTAGTAACTGAAATTGCACGTAGTTGCTAGGAAGCTTTCCAATTACATGAATGTGAAAGACAGTGGCAATTTTCCAAACAGCAGGCGTAGTGTTGCATATTTCTTGCACTATCCTAGAATCAAAATAATTCAAGAAAAGATTATTGATATTATCAACTATTTGATCAGCTTAATGTGGTTTGTAGTAGACAGTTTTGTTTATTGTCTAGTCTTTCAACAATTTTAATTGAGAAATATTTGTTTACTCTTATAAAAATCAGCTACTTTTAAAAGTAAGTCAGCAATTCCATTTTAGAGCTAAGGAAGATTTGAATACTATGTGTAATAGAAATTCACAGGACAACCTATAAACTAACCCACGGAAATGAATTTCCTTAAATTAATGACAATTAAATTACTTGATAAAGAATGAAAAGAGGTTAAAACTTGGGAATATGCTTGCATTTCACAAATTTTACATTTCATGGGGAACATTAGATGAGTATAGAACACATATATTCATAGTAGAGAGCTTATAAAGCAAGCCAAGAATCATTAATATCAGTTCTGCTATTTTAAGCAGTTAATCATGAAAAAAGTTGCTAGTACTAAGGTCAGATCTTAGTTTTAATAATGCTAAGTTTTGGAATATGAATCAAACAGGATTTCTACCTCAATTTACACTGTAAAGGACAAAAAGTAAATCTCACATCCTAAAATTTTCTGTTGGATTAGAAAACTGAACATGTTATTAGGGCATCAAAACATGAGGATTGGAAGTTGGACTGTGGTTTTGAGAAATAAAAAGATTTTTGCTTGCTCATAATTAAGAGAAATAAATTAGTTCTATAAATTATAAGCTTTAGTTTAGAGAAGCCAGATTTATAGTAAATTCTCCTTTGACCATTAGAGCTAACATAAAAAAAAAAAAGTACCTTCTTTTTTTAACAGAGGGAAACAAGTGATCACTAACGCTACAATGAAAGGCCAAAATAACCCTGTTTGCCATTAGCCTATGTTTAGCAAAATTTTATATAAATAAACATATTTGAGAACTGAACAAACAAAGAAACAACAACAGATACTTACTATATGGCAGAGAAGCATTTCTAGACCTTCTGAGATTTGGGGAGTTGCTCCCTCCCCTAGATGAAAGAGTTGGGAGACAAGAACCAACTAATAGTAGGTGCGTACATTGATAGGGATGAGTTCCTAACGGTTAAAGGTTTACTGAAAAGAGCGATGGACAAAGTACTTTAATTACAGGCTCCCACCTAAGCTTCCTTCTTTTTTTAATTTTCTTTTTAATAGTTTAATTACTTCTTCCTCTACAGTCTTTTTCTGCCCTTACCTGGTACTGTCTGTCACCCTCTTTTCTTGTGTGTTGATATAATTTTATTTTACATTTCAACTCATTTTCTAAGCAATTATCAGGCAAGTGATACTATTAACAACTGTAGATCTCTTGTTACTTTTCACTTTTATATTTGGATATATGTTATCAATACTTGGATTTATTAAACATTTAAATGAATAAAATCAGTGGTTTCTGTTACTGAGAAGCGGGATTATGTTTTATGTGTCAAACAACTGATAGCCTGTACTTGGAAATAACTTTTATATTGATTTGACCTTGTGCTATTTTATTATGTGAGCCATTAAGTTTTCTTCAAATGGAGAAAAAATGTCAGATTATTGAGGTTTTAGTTCCTCAGTAACACCTGTTCTTCAGTGTGAAACATTTGTGCCACAAATCTTTAAGAAGAATTTTATGTTAATACTGACCTTTTCTTTCCTTGAGGAAAACCTATTAAAAATTCACAACCTGTTATGTTCCTTGTAAATTCACAAGCAGATAAAGGACATGGCAGGCTACATGACAATTAATAAAAATAGAACAACTGGTGCTGTGCTGCACATTTAAAAGTCATTTTCCTGTTATTTAACTTTTTTTATTTAGATGCAGTTAATTATAACTCACTGCTTACATTGAGTAGGTTAAAAATTAAACTAAACAAATCCACTGAACTTAAAGACATATTTTAGGTACAGATAATTTAATGAAAATATCATTTGAAATATGACAGGCTTCTGATCATCTTACATTTCATGTAAAGAATTTACCTCAAAATATGTGTTTAAAATAAATTTCATAAGCTTAAAAGTGTTCTTGTGGCTAATATAATTTGAGGCTCTCTTAGTTTTCTTTCTTTTTAATTTTAGACTAAAGGAAGAAAATGAGATTCAATAAATTTTTTGTCTCATAGGATTTAAAGTAAGATTACACTTCAGGATAAGTACTAGGTTGGTTTCACCTCATAATATCAGTTCATTTTTATTTTTCAGTTTCTCACATTAAATAAGAAACTATTAAAATCTATTTATGCAGTAGAGAGAATTTATGTAATTTGTCACCAAAAAGATAACCTATAAAAATGGTTACATTATATTTTTACTCTATGTAGAAGTAAAATGAAGACCAAGTTTAAAAAGTAAAAAACCATATCTGTCAATTCTTCCTGTAAAAGTCTTATTACTAGTTCAGACGAACTTTTATAATTGTGTGAGATTCTTTCTCATTCAGAATATTGGTGCTTGTAGATACTGGAATCATTGGTATTTGGTTATATTTCAGACACTGGGATAAAGTTGTAGACAAAAATCAGAATAATATTAGTATAACTATATTATAATTATATTTATAATGGGTGGACTAGCTCTTTGAAGGGTAAATTTTGATGAATGAATCACAAGAATTATAACATTAATTTCTGATTTAATAATTTCTCATTTGTGTGTGTTTGTGTTCATTAACTTAAAAATTTTAGAAATTGTTAAATAGATTTGCTAATGCACAGTTATAACTTTATGCCTGCTATTCTTTCAAACAGCCAATAAATTCTATACTTGTTTTAAAAATTCAGATTGTGTCAAATATGCTATGCTATTCTGGTAGCATCTTCATTAGTATTTTGCTCTTATTGTTCCAGTGAGTAAGATAATATCAAATGGAAAATAGGACATGAAATCAAATAACTTTAAATTTACATCCAATAAAAAATATTAGTGAAGATGGCCCAGCATTAGGTAGCAGTTGAAAGCTTGTTCAAGCATATAAACATAAGCTGGTCAGAAATGAATAAGTAGTTACTTATTTTGTGGAAACAGAGGTAGGAGAAAAGAACATGTGGAAAATCTTGAAATAGAGTATATGAAACTTAGAGAGAAACCTGTGGGCCTTATTTTAATATTAGTAATGTTTAAAAATATAGACAAAATTTTATGAAACTATTTTTTTCATCCTTCAAATATAGAACTGATAAGAAATAAAGCTTAACAATAGAATGGATTATAAAGTCAATTATAATAATTTTTAAATACCCCAGATATATGATTTAGAGCAGGGATAGTCAACCTTTTTATACCTACCACCCACTTTTGTATCTCTGTTAGTAGTTAAATTTTCTAACTGCTCACCGGTTCCACAGTAATGGTGATTTATAAAGTAGGGAAGTAACTTTACTTTATAAAATTTATAAAACAGAATTACAGAAAGTTAAAGCATATAATAATAATTACTTACCAAGTACTTTATGTCAGATTTTTATTAAGTTTGGCAGAGTAAATCTTTATAAAACAACTTACTATAGTGAAATCTATCTTTTTATTTATACCTTGGTTGCTCCGCTACTGCCTACCATGGAAGCTGGAACACCCATTAGTGGGCGGTAAGGACCAGACTGACTACCACTGATTTAGATTGATAAATACTTTTCTGACTACTTTCTTTCTGGAGCTAGAGGGAAGCTTAGAAGATTAAACAATAGATGGGCAATGATGTCTATATAGCTTAGAGTCTGGCATAAAAATTGAGTGATTTATTTTTTACATTGAGAGAACTCTCTAGAGATCTCTTCCAAAAAGGAAAGCTCTAGCAAGGTCTGGATTCAATAACTAGGGATTCTTTTTCCCATCTGGTCTTCCAAGAGTGCACCCAGTGGAAAGTAAGCAATGTTTTATGGGCCAACATGAATGGTGAGCCCAATCTGTGATTATCCTAAAGTATTGAGGGCTCTATTTGAAGACAGTTAAGACCATATAACAGGTCAAATTTCTTTACAGAGAATGCTATAAAGTTCAAGAAGGTATCTCCTCCTAGAACTGCTGCTGACTCACATGTTAATGTGATTCAAAATGGTTAGATTTCTTTGCTAGTACTGTAAGGTGATCAAAATTACAATGAAGGCATTTATTTAAGTTTTTCATAGACATACTTTTACAAGGCATTATCTGCCTCAAGATCTTAAATGCTATACATAAGACACAGTAGAAACATTTTTCCAAATGATTAATTTACCCTTAAGAGAATTATGAAGAAATATGTTGTTTAAGGCTTACATTCTTCTAGAAGCCTGACATCATTCTTCTTAAAGCTTTGAAAATTATTAAATTATACAAAGTATTCACTTGAGGTATAAAAAATGATATTGAACATTTTATACCTATTTTAATTCACAACTTCAAGAAGTCTTTTTAAGCCTTTTGGATTTAAACTATAGGAATGTATGTAAACCCATGTCTAAAAAGTTAAGTAAAATACAAAATATTTAAAACCAAGAGATTTAATTTGATTAGTAAAGTGAAAAGCAATTAGAATAGAAAAATATCAAATGACCACCTCATTCCTATGGCAGCTGAAAATCTTCCCTCCTTCCTTTTTGTCAAGAAAGTTATGGCGATAGAAAATATGAACAAAAAGATGGCTAGGGATAGGACTTTATTGAATTTTATTTAAATAAATATTTCTTGAACTAAACTAAACTAAATTGGAGGGAGTGATAAGAATTCTCACTGTGGTATTTTAGGACTTAGAAATTTTAGAGATTTTTGCTATAGAGGCAGTATTTGAAGCTATTGGATTTTTAAAGCTTGTAAAGGTACTTTTATCTTGAAAGCTATAGAGTGACAAGTACATAATTGGATGCCCAAAGGAGAAAAACCAGGCAGCTGTCTGCTCTCTCTCGGGGTTATGGCCAAGGAGGAGAAAAATTAAAATAAGTTTGGATCTTTCCATTTATTGTATATTGAGGGGCACTGATTGACAGGAGAATTTTAAAAAGGGGTATGAACACTCTTCTAGAAAAAAAAGAATGCACTTGTGTGTGTGTCTGTGTATAAAACACAATGTTTTATGTAGTATCAGGGAGTTCAAATATCCTCTGAAATATAACCATAGACCACTACATTTAAAAGAAAAATCTCTAGCTTAGGTTGACTCTTTATATCTTGCCACACAGGAAAAAGTGAGAAATTAAGAAAATATTATTGCCAAGAAAGAAGACTGCTCATTTGGCTGAGACATTCATTTCTCCATCAAATTATGAAACCTATTCCCCAAACTTACCAGACAATATCATGGTTCTATAATTTGTCTACTTTACCACTATCTTGATTTATCCACCCTGCAAATTCTTACTCATCTTTAAAGTTCCTATTTGTGCCTTATAGTCTATGTGAAGCACTTTTTTGATTTTCTTTCCAAGGCTAAATTGACCTATTTGTGCCTCAATTCTAATACATGTGTATAATTATATATATATATATATATATATATATATATATATATATATAATTTTATAACACTGATACAAATTTGAATTATTATTTTTCTATCCTTATGGAGTTAATATACTTATTTATCTATTCATTCTTATTTATTTATTTTGTGAGTGTGTGTGTAATATAGAAAGAGACAGAGACAGAGAGAGGGACAGTTAGGGACCGACAGAAAGGAAGGGAGAGAGATGAGAAGCATCAATTCTTTGTTGTGGCACCTTAGTTGTTCATTGATTACTTTCTCGTATGTGCCTTGACTGAGGGGCTACAGCAGACTGAGTGGCCTCTTGCTCAAACCAGTGACCCTGGACTTCAAGCCAGCGACCTTTGGGCTCAAGCCACCGACCATGGGGTCACTGTTTATAATCCCACGCTCCAGCCAAAATCCTGCGCTTGAGCTGGTGAGCGCACTCAAGCCTGATGAGCCTGCTCTCACGCTAGTGACCTTAGGGTTTCAAACCTGGATTCTCTGTGTCCCAGTCTGATGCTCTATACACTGCACCACCACCTGGTCAGGTACAAATATAATTATTTTGAAGATAGGAATGAAGAGTTCTATTCTTTTAAACTCTTAATATCTCAAAGTACAGAACACAGAATTATTTATTTGTTGGAGAAATGGACATCAAAGTAACATGCCACAGACATGAGAAATAGAGTTCATTTTGCTCTATGTCTTTGGAAAGGCTGAAAATTCTAGAGGGAGTAAGACAGTATTCGAAGTCCCTAATGATAAGTGGGATTGATCACTGTACATTATAAGTATAAATATATTCAAAATAAATCATTCCTGATATTGAAAAAGATTGGGGTTGCAAATTAAATAAAAATTCTAGCCAACTACAAGATTGAAGCAGTAGAATGTGATATTTAAATGAATTACTTGGATAAAAATTTAAAATTTTTCAATAGTAACCAGGGATTGAAAAGTAAATTCAAATTTGTTTCTGAAATTATGATAAGTCATTGTAGAAATTCGTAATTTTTTCTTAAGAGTAAGACAAGGCAGGCATGTAATAAAAGCAGGCCAACATTCCTCCTGATAACAGAGAATAGTCAAAGAGATTGCAAAAAAAAAAATCATATCTCCAAGCTCAAATTGCCCTGTAAACCATAATATTTGAGTGGAAGAAAACCTCAGAGGAGAGAATTGTACAAAGGTGAACTGTGGAGTGGCAGCTGCTTCTTCCCCAGCGAATCTGCCAGTTCTCCCCTGGACTGGGAGGTAAGGGTCTGTGACTGTCCCAAGAAGAAGGTACTTGTGGTATAAAAAAAAAACAAGAAAAAAAATTAGAGTTCATGTTGAACTTTAGTGGAAATACTGTAAAAATGAAGGTCCTCAAATGCATAAATCACTTGCTGAATTATCAGTCTATAGGTGGTTAAATTCTTAGCTTTATTTATTTATATTAGACCACAGACTCTTCCACAACTGCCTACATTTTTTCCTAAGCTGCAGGTTTCATGCCAAATGGTGTCATCTCTCTGCAATCTCCCACCACCCTCTGCCATGTTCCAAAAGGGTCTTTGGGATTCAAACTTTTACAGCTCTTAGCTTCTCATCATTCCTCACTGGAGCCTCTCCAAACTCCGGTATGTTTTTCCCTTTTTTTATTTGTTACTCTTTCATTTTGATGTGACATCCAATTACTGAACATACATATATATTCTTTTGTTGGGCAAAGCAGTCAGGGCTGCATATTATCTTTTTTGAGAATATGGAATATGCCACTCCAGAACCTTTTTATTAATATTGCTGATAAGAAATTTATAATTCTTCTGATGTCTGATCTTTGTATATACCCATGGATTTATTTTGCTCTGCAGGTTTGTAGAATCATTTGTTTATCCAGATTTCTTAAAATTTTGCTATATTGTTCCTTAGTGTTTGTATATAGCTATCAAAACTGCAGGATACTTACTAGGCCCCTCATTCTTATAATCTCATACTGTTTCTGTGCAGGTAGAGTTTTTTTATTGATCGCCTCTCTCTCTCTCATTTTTTCTTGTTCTGGGACTCTTATTATTCAGATATTGTTTCTTATTCCTTTTTCTTTTAACTTTATTGTTCCTTACCTCTGAGTTTCCATCTTTGTCTTCTTGCTTTAATATCTAGGTTGTGATTCTAATGTTATTCCCTATGCTATCTATTAAGATTTTTATATATGGTATCATATCTTTAAAGTCCAAAACCGGTATTTTTCTGTGTATTTGTTTTTGTAAAATTATATACATCTAGCAGATAATAATACCATAGGTGGCTGCAACAACAATATTTACACTCAATATTCCCTTCTTCTAACTTGCAACTATCTAATCAAGAGAAAGAGCTTAATACTTCCCTGGGATCCCCATCAAGAGGTAGAATCCAAGTCCCTTTTCCTTAAATCTCTTTTAATGGATAGAATGGAACTAAGGCGATGCTGCATGATTTCTGTGGCTTGGTGAGAAAAAAGTGAGGAGACTTCTCTCTTTGTGAGCTAAAATACTGAGACGTAAGCCCTCGATCCGCATGTAAGCTGTCCAGCTGTTCTGAAGCACTCATGCTCTGAGGAGTCCCAAGTAGGGAGGGGGTTGTGGAGTAGAAAAGAAGAAAGAGAGAGAAACCATGGCAAATAAAAAATTATTATTATGTGTTAAGTCATTACATTTGTGATGTTTGGCAGTAATGTTTAATGAGAAAAGCAATCTATTTTATTTTTTGAGTTTTATATATAAATTAACATAGCATTATATATGATACTAACATATTCTTGCATACCTGTAGAAGTTGTTTTTTTTAAGTTTTTCTTTCTACATATTCTCTAATTCCTTCAAATTGTTTTTTCTATTTGTTTTTTTCTCTATGACTTATAATAACAGATTTCTTCAAATGTCTTAATTGATCATTTAACTGAAAAATAATTTTATGTTCCAAATAATTTTTTCCTCAGAAAATTTTGTAATTTTTTTTATTTTCTTCTGATACCAATTTTGTTGAATATTTCTAGTTAGAATCTGATTTTCATTGATAATGATGTATATTTAAACTGGAGATTTTGTACTTGTGATTTTACAAACTTGTAAAAATAATTCTAGAAATTAAGACCCTTTATATTAATGTTTTATGCAGTCCTTTTACTATGATCATTGATGTTACTCCTCGGCTTTGAAAAAAATATTATAATATTAAATATTTGATTAACTTAGTACTTTCTCTTCTGATCTTTATTCTCTCTCTCTCTCTCTCTCTCTCTCTCTCCCCTACCCTCTCTTCCTCTTTCTTTTTCTAGGTTTTCTTTTAGAGCTTATTAAATTTTCCAGATTTATTTTTGGCTGTTTTATTCATATTATCGCCTTTTAAAATTTGCTTTGACTATTTATCGTTTGAAATAAAATACATATTTCCCACGATTCTTTTTATAAAAATGTCCTACATTTTTCCATTCTCTGAGAAAATACAATTTAATTATTCTCAAGTTTTTTACTCTTCTGTGGCTTATTTCTTGTTACCCCAGAGAGTGATGCTCTATTTATTAAATGAGGTTCTTCATTTTTTGTGCTATGGGATTTTTCTAAAATGTTAGTGACATTTTGTTACCCTTTTACACTTGGGTAAAAGGTTTATTAGAGGCTTAAATGACTTTTCTTCTTTTTCACTAGCCTGACCATTAAGCGAGTATGAAGACTGCAGGCTTTCAAATAAAATCGTCAAACAGTTCCTAAGTCATGCATGATGGCAGCTGCTAGGCTGCCTTGACTCACAATCATAGATTTGGCCACTAAAGACACAATGAACCCAGATAGATTCGATGTTTTACCAGGATAAGCAGAGCAGACAGCCTAAGCTTCATGTTAGTATCAGTTTCCCTTGCTCCTTAAGGCACAAGGGGTAATGCAGCCTTACAGACCCATCATTGTTCATGGGTCAGTGTCAGAGTTGAGAGACACCGCACCACAAAACCCCCAAGGATTTTTAGCATTACCTTTTATTTCCCTGGAACATAAGCAAATCTTTATGGGGATTCTACTATCCTGGAAAATTACTGGGTAGGCAGCTAGTTTTGGGGGTTTTTGTTTTGTTTTGTTTTGTTGTTGTTGTTGTTGTTTTTTATAGAGACAGAGACAGAGAGAGAGTCAGAGAGAGGGATAGATAGGGACAGACAGACAGGAACGGAGAGAGATGAGAAGCATCAATCATCAGTTTTTTGTTGCGACACCTTAGTTGTTCATTGATTGCTTTCTCATATGTGCTTTGACCGCAGGCCTTCAGCAGACCAAGTAACCCCTTGCTCGAGCCAGCGACCTTGGGTCCAAGCTAGTGAGCTTTGCTCCAACCAGATGAGCCCGCGCTCAAGCTGGCGACCTCGGGGTCTCAAACCTGGTTCCTCCGCATCCCAGTCCGACGCTTTATCAACTGCACCACCACCTGCTCAGGTGGCAGCTAGTTTTTATTTGTAGTATTCTGAAATGTAAATTAACCTTATCAAAGAACTGTTAAAACCTAAAAGGTGAAAAATGTGAAAATTTATAAAAAATTGTCTTCCAACAAGAATAGGGCTATCGGAATTTAAAACTTCAAAATAAATTACACAAATGGAGAATGTGAAGATAATGAGTTTCCATCTCCACTATAATGCACAGATACTGACCACAGTAGTAGCCAATTTAAAAGTCATAATCTCTTTCAAGAAGATATTTGATTGAATGTTTTGCTTATGCTATTAGAAGAGATATAGATGGGGAGGTAGGAAAGAGAAGCTAATCAATACAGCTGATTGTTGAGGAATAAGTAAACTAAATAATCAATGAGTTCAAATTAAGGTTGAAAATAATATTCACTTCCATCTCAGCTGTCTCCTACACTCTTCTTATTGTCTACTTCTGTTCTGGTAGTTGGTACAGCTATGACCATGACCCATTCAACTTTAAGTTGCCCATAAGCTCTTCATACATTCTGTTCATCAGAACTATTACGGTTTGCCCCCTGTGCTGCTCATTTATACATATCATTTAATTTTCTTCTTTTTCAGGTGGGAAAGTACATAAACCAGAATTATTAGGCTACCATGTTGAAGGAAAGTGATTCTTTTAAATGATGCAATTGTAGTAAGAAATTGTAGTTCTAATTGCTCTCTCAATAATTGTATTATAGTTTAATTTAAATTATTAAATAACATATAACTGTGAAGACTGTGTTCTGCTATTTTTTTGCTTGAGAATCTCCAAATTTTAAGGATATAATTATATTGTATAATTAATTAAAATGGCCTTCTTTGGTACAGCATAGGAAACATAGTCAATAATACTGTAATAACTATGTATGGTTTCAGGTGGGCTGAAATACTGGAAGTGAACGCTCTGTAAAGTAGTCTAACCACTATGCTGTACACCTAAAACTAATACAAAATAATGTTGAATGTAAACTATAATTGAAAAAATTTTAATTAAAAATGAAAAACAAAATAAAAATATACAAAACTGAAAAAAGGGTTTTCTTTGTAAGTTTTAATTAAAATCATTAAGTCTAAACTCCATACTTAGTGAAAATCTATCAAAGTTCCCTTTATTACTAATGACTAAAAATTTTTTTTGAACTAACCACTAAATGGTAATTGCTTAGTGTGATATTTTTTAATTTAATGACTATACAAATGGAAATATAAATTTAAAATAGTAAAATATATATTTCATTCATTTTTAATAAAGAACAATGTTTAACAGTATGTAGCACTGCCTATAACAGAGAAAATTAATTGAGCATAGCATTCCCTTTATTATTACACGGTAATAATCATTATACATTTACTTGTTTTCTAAAGTTATTCACAAAAATATTTTTATATATACTCTCACATATCTGAAATTATTTTTTAAAAGTTGCTAAATTTGAGTATCAAGATTCTTCTATGTTTCCTCTTAGATATTGAAAGTATAAATCATATGTAAAGGTATTATTTTCAAGTTTGCCTAGGCCACCTCATATCCTTTGGTGAAATTCTATGAAAAATGTCGACATGGATATATGGTAGTGACAGGATGAGGGGGGACAGATGGCTTCCGATATTGTTTGTGCTGTATTCTACTATTTGAAAGAAGATAAAAGTTGGGTTATTAAAATCATTCCTGACCATGGCCGGGGTTTTAAATGGATAGAGCTTGTCTCCACATGAAAGAGATCCTGGGTTCCATCCTCAATCAGGGCACGGTCAATCAATGACTGCACAACTAAATGGAACAACTAGGTGGAGCAATGAGTTGATGCCTCTTCCTCCATCCCCTTCTCACTTTCTCCCTTCCTCTCTCTCTCTCTTTTAAATCAATAGAAAAACATTTTTAAATCCATTTCTTTTTACTCTGTATTTTTTCACACAAATTTATATACTTTCTATTTACCACTGATATCACCTTGACAGTTTTTAAGTTCAAGTTTTCTGTGCTTTTCTGCATTACATGTAATTTGACTTTATCACTATGATAGGCTAGATATTTTCTGCTACTTTAATACCCTTAAAATTAATTTTATTTCCCTTTTAAAATTTTTCAATTTATATCCATTCTGTTTTTTAATAAAATAGAACCAAAACTTTGTTGGAAAACAAAGTTCAATATATTTCCATATAATTTCATGTTTAATTTTATTTGTGTTTCTCTTCACATAAAAATAAAGAAAACACACCATTAAAATTTAATAGCTTAATTTCATTTTTTCAGCCAAGTTGTTTGCTTGCATCAATGTAGTCATTATTCAAGGAAAAAGAAAATGAGATGAACTTTCATTCACTTAAAAAAAAATAACAAAAACAAAAATACGAGGTTGTCAGTAACCATCCCTGTCTATGACAACATAACCACTTGAGCTTCTGTAACCACTGATGATATTCCAACTAAAACCTCCCTGCTGAAGTTAACAATTATTTAAAGATTGTTATACGCACAAAACCAAATAGAATGAATAAAATGAATTAAAGATACAACTAATGATGCATATCAGTATTCTCAGGCAAGAAGTGAATTCATTTCTAACTCATTTGAGAAATCAGTATATATTTGTTTAGCACTTTTAACCACTGCCAAAATTCAAGTTTTTTAAAATAAGACACAACATATAAAAATAAAATACATTGAGCCTATTATAATTTTATTTGATAGTAAAATAAACATTGGAAAAAAGGTAATGATGTTTTTTGAATAGAGAGTAATAAAGTAAGTATATTATAAACAAAAGATCACTTAAGGGTTGAAAATATGTAAGACTTTCAGAAAATAATGTTGAGATTAACTTTAGTTGGGGACAAATTTTTAAATTTAGGATTTTTAATACGAAGCTATTATATTTTATCATTTCAGAATATTTGGCTAAACAAAAATTACATACAGAATTTACATAATTAATGTGGTTATCTATTCATTATTATAAGCTATAATTAAGATTGTGAATTTTACAGAACATTCAGAATATTAAATATTATTTTAAACCATTATTTATATTAGCAAGCAAGAACACTAGGACAAAAATAATTATAAGAAATTAACTAAAGGGATAATCTATTGGAATAAAAGTTTTAAAAACTGTAATTAGTCTGGAAGACTAATTTAGAAAACTATATTCTTATCTTAGATGACCATACTTTATATGAAAAGCTCTTCAATTCCCAAAGGGAGTAAGTATATACTTTAAGAGGTATTAAAATTCACGGCCTTTCTCAGGGTATGCTTTTGAAATAAAACAAAGCAAAAGTTAGAGTCCAGACATAGAGATAAAGGCCTAAAAACTGAAAGAGAAAAAGGAACAGAGAATAAAAAATAAAATCAAGGAGTATTGTAAGAAAAGGTAATGAGATAATTATAATATATATCAGTTTGGTCAACAACACTTACAAAGCATTTATACCATGTTAGAATCAGATCTTCAATGATAGAGAAAGAAGTCTTTGTTTTTATCCTGCTGTGACCTGCCAATATAAATTTTACTATTTCATATTAGTTATTAAAATATTATAACACTATGTGTTTTAAAATTCAGTATATATTCTAATGAGCCTAGTCCTATGTCATTCAGCAATCTTATTTTGTTTTTTTATAATGTTTTTTTAAAAAATCTGATCTTTGAAAGCAAGCATTTTGCCTAGGTGGTGTGATGGTAGTAGGGGGTCTGCCAAATATAAAATATTTAACTGATCTCTTTACTAGGATTCTTCTCATAAAACATATTTGTGTCTTTATTTTGTTGCTGTAAAGAAATAGGTTTCAAAATAATTAATTCCCACTTGTTCAGTAGAAATAAACAATTAAAGAAAATATCTGTGGCCACTTTACACTTCTGACAAATCATCCTATAAACCTTATGTAGCCAAGTTGTATATCACAGCAATTTCACTAATGAATAGACACCTGTTCAGACATATTAGTTTGTGATATTTTTTGGCTATTAATTTTTTTGCACAAATGTATGTTTGGGTACATAAATAAAACATTCTTAATATATTATCTTTTTTTTTTAGCGAGTGAGAGAGAGAAAAAGAGGGAGATAAAGACAGGTAGGAAGAGAGATGAGAAGCATCAACTTGTAGTTGCCTCACTTTAGTTGTTTATTTATTGCTTCTTATAAGTGCCTTGACCAGGGGCTCAAGCGGAGCCAGTGAACCCTTGCTCAAACCTGTGGCTGTGGGCTTCAAGTCAGCAACCATGGGATCATGTTTATGTTTCCACACTCAAGCCAGCAACCTCCGGATTTCAAACCTGGTACCTCATCATCTCAGTTCAATGCTCTACCCACTGGTCAGGCATAAATTACTTTTTTTTAACCAACTTAATGTATAGCTACAGAATGTATATACTGAGAGATCAATGTCAAAACAACAATCCTTCCCTTAGACATTTCAGAATTGAACAGATTCAAACTGTAGTATTTTCTTTATCTTAAATAATGTGTTGATTGGCACAAAAAACTTAAAATGTTTCTGGCTGACTGAAACATATACTTTGTAGGAAAGAGAGAAACATTATTATTTGACAAAAGAAAATTTGTAGTTAAATATTATAAAAAAATGATTGCATTAATAATGAAATAGATTCCCTAACCAGGTGGTGCTGCAGTTGATAAAGCATTGGACAGGGCAGGTTCAAAACCCCGAGATCACCGGCCTGAGCATGGACTCATCAGGCTTGAGTGCAAGGTTGCTGGTTTGAGCATGGAATCAGAGATGTGACCCCATGGTCGCTAGCTTGAGCTCAAGGTCGCTGGCTTGAGCAAGGGGTCACTTGTTCTGCTATAGCCCCCAGTCAAGGCACATATGAGAAAGCAATCAATGAACAACTAATGTGCCACAACGAAGAATTGATGCTTTTCATCTCTCTCCCTTTTTGTCTGTCTGTCCCTATCTATCAAAAAAAAAAAAAAAAAAGAAAGAAAGAAAGAAAATAAACACGTTAAAAGAGTAATTGATGAGGTTTAAAAAAAGAAAACAACAGATTTCAAATAAATACTTTGAGAACAAAGTCTAAATTCCTAAGAAAGATACATTAAAATCTAGTTTAAAATTATTCAAAAAGTGGAAAACAAAAAATTTTTTTGGAATTCTTTAGCTGATTAAAAAGGGAGAAAAAATCAGTCTGCTTATTTTGCTGGCCAGGTTTCAGTTGGTCATCTGCTTTTGAACAGATTCAAATTAAAGGTATAGCACACTTTCCATGTTTTCAAGTGTAATTTAAAAAAAATATTTTGCTATTTTTATGTCATCATTCTTAAATGACTTACTAGTTTTTGTTATTTCATCTCTAAATTTGTGAACATATGACTATCTGTGTCTTGCCTTTAACTTAGCATCTTTTAAATGATTTTACTTAGGTAATCCATGATCCCAGCTGCTCAACTAAAAGCAAGATTTGTTTACTTTCTGCTGATTAAATTAAAAATAAAGTAATGCTGTTTTATTTAGAAATATTTCTAATTCTGCATGTGTTATGTGAGTAGATGTGTATGTGTGTTTCCTTTGGTTTGCATGTGTCTGCATATTAAACAAACCAGTAGAAAAATATGTTGACAAAGAAGTCCAATCACCAATATAGCACATAGCCAACACGTAATGACTATCTATGCTGCCACTTCCATTTCTGAGTTTTTCTTTCAGATTCCTCTTTTTATTTATATAATTAAAACAGCATTGAACTACATATGTTTTTGTTAGTTTCTATTGTGGGTTTTTTTGTTTATTTGTTTTGTTTTGTTTTGTTTTTACAGAGACAGAGAGAGGGATAAATAGGGACAGACAGACAGACAGGAACGGAGAGAACTGAGAAGCATCAATCATCAGTTTTTCATTGCGACACCTTAGTTGTTCATTGATTACTTTCTCAAATGTGCCTTGACCCTGGAACTTCAGCAGACCGAGTAACCCCTTGCTTGAGCCAGCGACCTTGGGTCTAAGCTGGTGAGGTTTTGCTCAAACCAAGTGAGCCCGCGCTCACGCTGGTGACCTCAAGGTCTCAAACCTGGGGCCTCTGCATTCCAGTCCAATACTCTATCCACTGTGCCACAACCTGGTCAGGCTCTGTTGTGTTTTTTTATTGACATGTACTTTAAATTGTAATAATGCTGTGCATTTAGATAGGGCTTGATAGATTTTAAAGAGTTTGCATATTCAGCATCTAGTTTTGATTTCCAAAATTACAACTTGCATGAATAAATGCTATTATTTTCTTTATGAAAAGATGCTCAACATCACTAATCATCAAATAAATGCTAATTAAATCCACAATAAAATATCACCTCATCAATTCTAACACCTGCTAGAATGGCTATCATCAAGAAATCAACAAACAGCCATTTATTGAAGAGGCTGTCTTTACTCCAATGTGTGCTCTTACCTCCTTTGTCAAATATCAGTTGTTCATAAAAGTGTGGGTTTATTTCTGGGTTCTCAGTTCTGTTCCATTGATCTATATGCCTGTTCTTATGCCAGTACCAGGCTCTTTTGAGTAGAATGGCCTTGTAGTATAACTTGATATCTGGAAGTGTGATACCTCCCACTTTATTCTTCCTTTTCAAGATTGCTGAGGCTATTCGTGTTCTCTTTTGGTTCCATATAAATTTTTGGATTATGTGTTTTATATTTTTGAAGTAAGTCATTGGTATTTTAATCGGTATTGCATTGAATTTAAAAATTGCTTTGGGTAATATAGACATTTTAATGATGTTTATTCTTCCTAACCATGAGCACGGTATATGCTTCACTTGTTTGCATCTTCCCTGATTTCTTCTATCAATGTTTTATAATTTTCCAAGTACAAGTCTTTAATCTCTTTGGTTAAATTTACTCCTAGGAACTTTATTTTTTTTGGTTGCAATGGTGAAGGGGATTGCTTCCTTAATTTCTCTTTCTGACAGTTCATTGTTAGTGTATAAAAATGCCTCTGATTTTTTAGTATTAATTTTATATACTGCCACCTTGCTGAATTCATTTATCAGGTCCAGTAGTTTTTTGACTGAGACTTTAGGGTTTTCTATATACAATATCATATCATCTGCAAATAATGAGAGTTTTACTTCTTCTTTTCCAATTTGGATGCCTTTTATTTCTTCTCGTTGTCAGATTGCTATGGCTAGGGCTTCCAGAACTATGCTGAATAAGAGTGGTGAAACGGTGTTGGAAAAAATTGACAGCTACCTGCAAAAAAAATGAAACTAGACCACCAACTTACACCACTCACAAAAATAAACTCAAAATGGATAAAAGACTTAAATGTAAGCCATAAAACCATAAGTATCTTAGAAGTAAACATAGGTAGTAAGCTCTCTGACATCTCTCGCAGCAATACATTTACCGCTTTATCTCCACAGGCAAGTGAAATAAAAGGCAGGATAAACAAATGGGACTATATCAAACTAAAAAGCTTTTGCACAGCTAAAGACAACAAGAACAGAATAAAAAGACAAACTACACAATGGGAGAATATATTTGACAGTATGTCTGATAAGGGGTTAATAACCAAAATTTATAAAGAACTTTTAAAACTCAATACCAGGAAGACAAACAATCCAATCAAAAAATGGGTGAAAGAAATGAATAGACACTTCTCCAAAGAGGACATACAGATGGCCAATAGGCATATGAAAAAATGCTCAACACCACCAATCATTAGAGAAATGCAAATTAAAACCACAATGAGATATCACCTCACACCAGTCAGAATGGCGCTCATCAACAAAACGACACAGAATAAATGCTGTTGAGGATGTGGAGAAAAGGGAACCCTCCTGCACTGCTGGTAAGAATGCAGCCTGGTGAAGCCACTGTGGAAAACAGTATAGAGATTCCTCAAAAAATTAAAAATCAAACTGCCTTTTGACCCAGCTATACCACTTTTAGGAATATACCCCAAGAACACCATAGCACTGTTTGAAAAGAAGAAATGCACCCCCATGTTTATAGCAGCATTGTTCACAATAGCGAAGATCTGGAAACAGCCCAAGTGTCCATCAGTGGACGAGTGGATTAAAGAGCTTTGATACATATATACTATGGAATACTACTCAGCCATAAGGGGTAGTGATGACATCGGATCATTTACAACTACATGTATGGACTTTGATAACATTATACTGAGCGAAATAAGTAAATCAGAAAAAACTAAGAACTATATGATTCCATACATAGGTGGGACATAAAAATGAGAGTCAGACACATGGACAAAAGTTTGGGGGTTACGGGGTGGGGGGGAGGAGAGGGAGGGAGTTGGGGGAGTGGAGGGGCACAAAGAAAACCAGTTAGAAGGAAACGGAAGACAATTGGACTTTGGGTGATGGGAATGCAGCATAATCAAATGTCAAATAACCTAGAGATGTTTTCTCTGAACATATATACCCAGATTTATGAATGCTACCCCATTAAAATTAATTAAAAATAATAATAAAGAGAGAAATACAAAAAAAGAAATAAAAAAACTTTTAAAAAGAAAAAAAATAAATCAACAAACAGCAAGTGTTGGCAAACATATAGAGAAAAGGGAACCCTCATGCTCTGGTGGTAGGAATGTAAAATGGTACAGCCACAAGAAAAATAGTTTATATATTTCTTACTAAACCAAACATACTTTTATCATATAATCCTATAGAAGCTGAGGGAATTTATGTCTACACAGTAACCTGCACATGGATGTATACAGCAGCTGTCAAAGCTTGGAAGCAGCTAAGATGTCCTTCCATAGGTGAATGGATAAATAAAACAATGCATCCAGACAATAAAATACTATTTAGTACAGTACTATGAAATATGAACTAAGAAGCCATGAAGAATCAGGAAATAATCTTAAATGGTAGAAGTATGTAATGAAACAGTTCAACAGTTAAACTTAACACTATAGGTGTAGAGATCTTTAAAATACATATGGCGTTAATAAGAAAAGCTGAAGAATGGAATTACCACTCAAGAAAATTAAAAAATTTACACTTATTTAACTCTAGACACAATTTTTATGAGGAAACGTGCTTCGTGCAAATTATACTACAATAATTTAAAGATACTTTTCTTGAAGAGATTAATAGAGAAAGGTTAAATAAGTTAAGAGTTCTCCTCCCTTTTTTCCCAAGTGTAGTTTCTTTTGTTTATTTCTTTTTTATATTATTAAGTATGTCCATATAGAAGTAATAATGTAAAGAATATAATGGTGTCTCAAATTTAATCTCATCAACTATTCTGTTTTTAGTTGTGTTGAATCCAGGAAACTCTTGGATTAAATGATTTTCCCATAATCACCCTGATAATTATGGCAGAGCATGGGATTCAACATATCTCATAAAATACTATTCAGAGAAAACATCTACAAGATTATTAGAATTAACTGTGTTATTTTTTGTTCTAAACAACTTTAAAACATTACTATTTACTTTTTCTTTATATTTTCTGTGGTTAGTATCATATATGGTATAGAAACACAGAATGGTTTCTCTGTAAGGTCAAAACAGGATGCCTATTATCAACAAAACAAAAGCAAACCAAAAAACAAACAAGTGTTGGCAAGAATGTGGACAAATAGAGCCCTTTTATATTGCTGGTGAAATGTAAAATGATATAGCCTTTCTAGAAAATAGTATAGTGGTTCCTCAAAAACTTAAATATAAAATTGTTATTGACCAGAAATTCCATATCTGGGTATGCACATAAAAGAATGAAAAAACAGGGACTCAATCATATTTTTATTTCCTTTTTAATTTTTATTATATTTATTCATTTCAGAGAGGGGACACAGAGAGAAAGAGAGAGAAAGAGAGAGAGAGAGAGAGAGAGAGAGAGAGAGAGAGAGAGAGAAGGTGGGGAGGAACAGGAAGCATTAACTCCCATATGTGCCTTGACCAGGCAAGCCCGGGTTTTCAAACCAGCGACCTCAGCATTCCAGGTCGACGCTTTATCCACTGTGCCACAACAGGTCAGGCCTCAAACATGTTTTTATACAAAAACGTTCCCAGCACCATTATTCACAATAGCCAAGAGATAATAACAACGCCAATGCCCACTGCCAGGTGAATGGATAAATAAAATATCGCATGTAAATACAATATAATGTATTATTCAGCCTTAAGAGGGAATGGATTCCTGATACATACTACAATACAAATTAACCTTTAAAATGTGTTAAGTTAAAAAAACCAGACCAAAGAAGGAAGAACAAATATTTTGTGTTTCCACTAGTATTAGGTACCTAGAATAGGCAAATGCACAGAGGCGGAAAAGATACTAATATGACCAGTGTATTTGACTAGGGGCTCGGGAGGGGAATACAAGGAAGTTTTTGCTCGATGGGCACAGAGTTTCAGTTTGGGATGATGAAGATGCTCTGGACAGGCAGAGCTGGGGTGGCACCATGAGGTAGATGTGCTTAATGCCACGGGGTTGTACACCTAAAAATGGCCAAAATGGTCAATTTTATGTTATATATTTAATACAATAATTTAAAAATAATTTAAGGGACTTCATTAACATACTAATGTTAATATACATCATGTGCAATGTTTTTCATGCATATGCTAACATAAATAAATGCATGCCTCTAAACTCCCACCTAGATATTTCAAAAATAATTTCTATTCTCAGATTCCCCTCAAAACCATTAATGTAATTTCTAAAGTAATTTGTGCAAATTTATGTTATTTCAAATGACCCCATAGGCTTTCTTGATTTAAATAATTTATCTTGACCAACTTTTATTAGACTTGGTAAAATTGTTACAACTATATATGTATTCTTTTTCAATCATTAGACTTCTTAGGAGAGATACTATTGTCTGTGTATGTGTCTATGTGAACAAGTGTGTTTCCCTTGAGATTTATTTTTGTCCAAAAATTTTCCAATTTTCTGTTGCATTGGGAATTCTTTATTTTCTTGGAGACTTTAATTTGTAAGAACTTTTTCATATTATTTTTAAAATGATAAAATATTTCAATTTAATTTTTTTTAACTGAAAACAAGAAGGTTAAACAATAAGCTATCTGTGGTTCATGCATAACGTTGCCAGCCCTGGTTCTGCCTGGAAGGACACACAGAAGGTTGCTTCAGCTGCGGAAATCCCCTTCATGGACTGCCTCCACTTCAGAGAGCTGCGTCACCCAGGTCAGATCTGAGGAAACCCATATTCAGACTCTGATAGAGATAGGGGTATAAGGCTCTCTAAGGTCTTACAGTCTGTAAGATATTCTGATGGAATATTTAAGCTCCAGAAGACACATGAGGTGAGCACAGGACATAGGACCTGTATCACTGACCTGCTGTCTCTTTAATACTAATTTTTACATCTCCCTTCTACAGGTGTTTATGCTAAGAATTCTCTAATATATATTCTGAAAGGCTGCATTATGTAACATCCAAAATATATACTTTCATTTGTTATCTAATCATATCTCAAGATTTTAAAACTGTCTCAAGAATATCTAGAAAATATCTGCTTATAATTCTTTTGGGCTTCGCATTTTTAAACTAATTTGCTTTGGCACCATTTAGATTTTACTAATTAGGAATGAGCTGCTTTTGTGAATGTTTTAAAATAATTTTGGCTTCCAAAGGCAGTTTTGACCTGACTAGACTCTGTGGTGTGAGATGAACAATAAATTAGCGTTTATTGGTTTTGAAGTTCTGCTGGTTTATTACCTACTTTATAAAGACATATTCTTGATAGTTTTTTGAATAATTTGATATGAGAAAGAAAACAAATAGTGTCCATTAACTAGTTCTTACTTTTAGAAGTTGCATATTATTGAAAATAGAATTTTGTGTCAGTAAATATCCGATTTAAAAGTTTGGAGGGAATACTAATCCTTCCTCACATTATTACGGCATCTGCCATAATTAGAGTCTCAGCAGTCAGTCATAGATTATATATACAATATAAATATATTAATTAACAATTGATATGCTTCAGTGTATTTAATAGTGAGATTCATGATGACCCTTGAAGACTGTATAAACAATGAGGAAATTTATAAGAAGCTGGATTTCCTTTTTTATTTTTTAAAAAAAGGACATCAGAAGTAATAGGAATGGCTTCAATTAAACTAAAAAGAGATTGAGTAATGATAAAAGCTACAGGGGTCAGCTGTAATGAAATGCCTGAGAGAAAAATATAAGTGAGAAAAATGTGAAAGGAAAATAAATTAATTTAAGTCAGAGGTCAAGAATGCATTATTATTCAGTTTTGATTGAAGGTCAGTATAAGAACAATGAAACAAGAAATTTCAAAAGAACTGAAGTTAAGACACTGGTTAGAGTAGATTAGCAGCAAAATAAGAAGGAGAATAGATTACTGATTTTTATTGACTATCGACAATATGCCGAAATTCATACATTTGTATATCATAAATTATTGTATTCAATTTTAGCAGCAACAGCTTCATGAACAAAATGTTAATATACAGTGATGACTTGGCAAATCATTAACAACAAGCTTTCCAGAGGCAGGAGTCCTGATTTGTAGTGTCTGCCAATTCCTGTGGTGTAATTATCACACCATACTCATTTTAAAACTAACACCATGGTTTCAATGGTCTGCAAATATCCTGAAAAATTAACAATGGGCTTTTATAAATTGGCACCAGAAGGCTACAGTATACCAATACTGCTACGCCTATTTTAAAAGTACATTAATAGAAACATAAACCCAGGAAAGGGTAGACTCAAATTTATGTAATATTTATTTCTGGTTCAAAATTTATACTTTTAGTAAACCAGTATTCAGAAACAAAATAAAACATTGTCTGCATGGGTTTTTGTTTTTTTGGGTTTTTTTTTTTGTATTTTTCTGAAGCTGGAAACGGGGAGAGACAGTCAGACAGACTCCCGCATGCGCCCAACTGGGTTCCACCCAGCACGCCCATCAGGGGGCGACGCTCTGCCCACCGGAGGGGGGGTGCTCTGCCCCTCCAGGGCGTCGCTCTGTGGCGACCAGAGCCACTCTAGCGCCTGGGGCAGAGGCCAAGGAGCCATCCCCAGCACCCGGGCCATCTTTGCTCCAATGGAGCCTCGCTGTGGGAGGGGAAGAGAGAGACAGAGAGGAAGGAGAGGGGGAGGGATGGAGAAGCAGATGGGTGCTTCTCCTGTGTGCCCTGGCCAGGAATCAAACCCGGGACCCTTGCAAGCCAGGCCGACGCTCTACCACTGAGCCAACCGGCCAGGGCCAATCTGCATGGTTTTTGATCATGTATCCTACAGCTCTGGGTTGGCCAGGAATCAAAATTAACTTGAAATTTAAAAGAATCTGAGATACCCAAATGGAAGAACTAGAAGAACGAAGTCAACCATCCCATGGACATCCAGAAAAGAGTCTTACAACATTGAAACTTGCTCTACAATTCTGAATTTAAAAATAACAATATCCCTATAGAGAAAGTTTGTCTTCTTTAAAATACTTAAAGGGTATTAGGAGATCAAGAAAGAAAAACAACAGCCCAGTCTTTGAAAAAGGAAACAAGTGATAGCCTAGAAAGCTACCCATATGCAGTGAATTTAGAAAATGCAGGAGGAAAGATTCTAAGAGAAGATACTTGGATCTGAGAATCTAAAGAAAGTTGGCAGAGTTCAATTTGACAAAATACTTAGTATTTCATGGCAAGAAAAACGTAACAACCTCTTATTTAGAGGAAAGGGAATGGTTCTGTGGGCTGGTGGCAGAAGTACAGAGCACCGTTTCGGCACGCACATGGCAGGGTAAAATGAGTCAGACAGAAGAGTCAGATTTGCAGGAAGCTATGTTGGTATGAGACTGAAAGAGATGAGACATCTACATTTTGAAATGCCCTCTAAATTGAGTTGGCTGCAAAGAATTAAATCAAACAAAAATCTTGCCTCTAGTCACAACATATTCACATCTAGCTTACATCATATTCACACATACAGCAAATTCTTATTCTGCACTTCTGTCTCTGCTTCACATATTGCCTGGACAGAACTCGAACAAAACTGGACTTGGACAAAGATTGCATTCAATGAATGCAGAAAGAAATTGTGGTGAATCTAGATTAGAGGTCCCCAAACATTTTACACAAGGGGCCAGTTCACTGTCCCACAGACCATTGGAGGGCCAGACTATAAAAAACAAAACAAAACAACAACTATAAATAAATCCCTATGCACACTGCACATATCTTATTTTAAAGTAAAAAAAACAAAACAGGAACAAATACAATATTTAAAATAAAGAATAAGTAAATTTAAATCAACAAACTGACCAGTATTTCAATTAGAACTATGGGCCTGCTTTTGGCTAATGAGATGGTCAATGTGCTCCTCTCACTGACCACCAATGAAAGAGATGCCTTCTGGAAGTGTGGTAAATGGCCTCAGGGGGCCGCAGTTTGGGGACCCCTGATCTAGACAATGGAACACCATTCAATACCAAAAAGAAATTATCTATGAAGCCATAAAAAGATAAAGAGGAGACTTAAATGTACATTACTCAATAAAAAAAAATTTCCAAATTAAAAAGGCTATATATCCTGTCTGATTCTGATAAGGGAACTCAAAAGTTAGTAATTTAGCTTTAGTAAGAGTAGCTTTTAGTTATAATCTATAGGGGTTAAGAAGTAGTTAATTTGCTTGCTATTTCTTTTTTTTTTTTTTTTTTAATTTTTTTTTTGCATTTTCTTTTTCATTTCTCTGAAGCTGGAAACAGGGAGAGACAGTCAGACAGACTCCCACATGCGCCCGACCGGGATCCACCTGGCACGCCCACCATGGGGCGACGCTCTGCCCACCAGGGGACGATGCTCTGCCCATCCTGGGCGTCGCCATGTTGCGACCAGAGCCACTCTAGCGCCTGAGGCAAAGGCCACAGAGCCATCCCCAGCGCCCGGGCCATTTTTGCTCCAGTGGAGCCTTGGCTGCAGGAGGGGAAGAGAGAGACAGAGAGGAAGGTGCGGCGGAGGGGTGGAGAAGCAAATGGGCGCTTCTCCTGTGTGCCCTGGCCAGGAATCGAATCCGGGTCCTCCGCACGCTATGCCGACGCTCTACCGCTGAGCCAACCGGCCAGGGCTGCTTGCTATTTCTTAATGGCTCCCTGGCCTTCCCCTTTGAAATGTGGCAAGAAGATTATCTTTGCAGAAAGGCCTGGGATGCCAGAGGACACTGAGGAGGAGCCTGAAGATTATAAGAGTTTAAATCCCAGTAGTTATTTGTAAAAACTTAGCCATAAAATTTCATAAGGAGAATTCAGGACCTATATAAATAATCAGAAATTTAGTTCACAAATATTAAATCTTTACTTTGTCTCTCATGAAGAGTAGGGAGTCTATACTGCAGAAAATTTGCAGAAGCAAATGGCCTCAGAGGCACCAGACCTCAGTTGCCCCAGCGATATCATCAAATGGACCTATGCAAATTAGGCTGTGTTAATATCAAAAGAACTTGCCCAGGAAACATTCCTGCCAACTGAATCCCACCTCCAGCACATGGCTACATGACTTACTGCATGCTCTTTAATAAATTACTAACTCCCTCCAAAGTATATAAACTGGTGAGCTAGCCAAACTCTAAGGCAGGATTTGGATGCATTTTTGGGCTCTCTGCTTTCCCAGGTTGCTGGCAATTTGAATACAGGACACTTTGTACCACTCAGACCCTGGTTCCATGACTCAGTGGCAATGGGCCACTGGAACCTTGGCTTGTTCCTGTAACAATTCCAACTATGTGGAATTCTAGAAAAGGTAAACTATGGACACAGTAAATAGATCATTGGTTGCTGATTAGGTGATGGGAAGGTTTGATAGGTACAGAGGATTTTTTAGATCAGTGAAATAGTATGTATGATTCCATAATGTGGATATGTGTCATTGTACATTATTCAAACCCATTGAAATTACATCAATAAGGGTGAACTATAATGTAAATTGTGGACTTTAAATGATTATAATTTGTCAATATAGATTCACCAATTTTACCAAATCTACCAAAGGAGAATGTTGGTTATAAGGATTCTATGCATGTGTGGACTCAGAAATATAAGAGAAATATCTATATCTTACTCTCAATTTTGCTGTGAACCTAAAACTGTTCTCACAAAAGTCTTAAAAATAATAAAAAATGAATTGGTAACAAGAGTAACTTAACAAGAGATGCCATTTTAATCCAATAAATAGTTATCACCCATGATGGGGCACATTAAAATCTTGTACTATCCAGTAGGATGCAATGAAAAGATCAACAAGACAGGTAGGTCTGCTAAAGATGTAAAACCTCAATCTAACCATGAGAAAGTTTCAGGCAACCGCAAATAAAAGGACATTCTATAGAATAAGTGTCCTGTTATCTTAAAAACTGTCAAGGTCATGAGCGAAAAAGAGATTGAGGACTTTATTAGAAGACAGAAAGAAACCAGAGGCATGACAATAACTGCAATATGTGATTATGACCTGCATGCTTTTGCTGTTAAAAATGTTATTCAAACAACAAGTAAAATATGAATGGGGTTTGAGATAGATGTTTGTAATTTATCAATGTTAATTTCCTAAGATTGATGGTCAGTGGTATCATGGTTACATAAGAGAATGTCTTTGTTTAAATATAAAATAAACACTAGATTGGTTAGGTGTATAATATAAAATTTTAAAGAGAAAACAAAAGAATGAAGAAGAGAAACTGAACAATAAGGGAAAAATCATAAAAACCAAATACAAATTAAAAATTTCACTTCATAGAAATAATCAATCTCAGTACATATACATACTCAAATGGTTAAGTAGAATATATACTGGTGATAATTAATATATTTGCAACTCATAATAAGACTCTTAGATTCTTCCACTTTGAGACGTAATAGAGGTTATTTAGAAAAACTTATGTTAAAAACAATTTTAATTGCTGGAGAGAATATGAACAAAGTTCCACGGAAGTACTAAGAACAAGATGTCAGAACAAAGTCTAATGGAAAGTAGGAACCTAGATAAGTAAGTGGAACAACAGACTATGAAGCGGCTTTTTCTACGAGAATGCATTTATAGAGAAAAACTTGCCTTTCAGCTTTGTTTTCCTCTTGAGGTAACAGGTATACAATTCAAGGCCAAAGATGGAGCCTAAACATAGAAACATTAAACAAGTGAAACCAGCTGCTCATGCTTTGGAACCAGAGAGAAAATTACCTCACCATAGACAAAGCAAGAGGAATGAAGGGAAAACAATGCCTAAGTAAACTGAAGATAGAGAGAAAAAGCAATTGACTACAGTCTAGAGCTCACTGATACTTTAAGCCAGATTAAAAATATGTAAGTGAACCCAAGAACCATAAGAAACAAACTTGAAGAAGTCAGACAAAAATAGGCTGATTATCTTCAAAAGAGGCAGACCATCAGCCGATTTATCAAAACCAACAATCTAGTAATTATCCAGGGGAGAGAAATGCCACCCCAAGTGGCTGCCATTTTTAAATCATACCCACAGAAGTTAAATTAACACAGAGCCAAAATACCTTCAGATAAAGATGAAGATTTCATTGCCAGCGTATACACTAATAAATAGTATACTTATTTTATAACAGAGGCAAATGACAACTCTGATGAAATGTCTACGATGTAAGAAGAAATAGAGTGCAGAGAATGTTGAACTGTCTCAGAGGAAGAAGTTAAGTTCAGGATTTCCAATTCCATCCCTCTGCTCTGCTGCACTCCGGATAACCAGACACATACAAACAGCAGCCACATGCAAACTAAATTTGCTGCTAAATTTGAAAGCTGGCTGGTAGTAACAGAATAGGTGTCAAGAGAAGTGGAAAAACTCAGTGGTCTGGGAGCTTTTTTGGGGTATTTGGAAAAGATACCACTGAGTGGAGAAGTTCAGGGATGCAATTTAAGCTAAGCAACAGCCAAAATAGAAACTGTTCCTTTAGAAAAATTTCTATAAAAGTACACATTCTTATAGCTCAATTTCTTATGTAGTAAAATAAAGTTAATCCTGGGCTAAAATTGAACGTCTTAATTTAAAATTCTAAAGTGAACAGTTTCATGTAATCTATAAATACATAAAGTATATAGTTTTAAATGTGAAATTAGTAAAAAGAATTACTGAAAAGGATTCTTAAATTTGTATAACATTTCTTTTGCCAATTGTTGATTAGGGTTCTAAGGAGAGAACCAAAGGTTTGTTTTTTATCTTCCAACAAAATTAGTGCTCCAGACTCTAGATTTTGTTCATGAACCTGGAAACTCACATGCTTTTCTTTTTAATTGTTAGTTACAATTAACAGAAGCAATGGAATGTAGTTATTCAATTAGCAACATAATGATAATATAATAAAATATTAAGTAATATACTTTAATAAAATGGTTGTACAGATTTAATGATTATTTAACTGTATTTAAGAATTTACTTCAGAAAACGTACTAAAATGTTTCCTCCTCTTCTAGTCATTCTTTCATAAGCAACTAAGATTATGAACAGATACCAAGTGAGACATTAATCAGCAAACACAGTAACATACATTCCACATTTTCATTTTCTTTACTGGAAGAATATTATTCTTTAGTACAATGGGGACAGAACTTAATTCAATATATAGTAATTATATATTGTCTCCAAGAAAAAAAAATAGGAGGGCTTTGGTAGAAATTTATAATACCATAAAAATAATTTTCCTGCTTCATGGCCATCATACACACACTCCTATTACTGAAAAATTATATTGAGATAGTTTCTGCAGAGCAAATTTTTGTGATTTAATACACTTTTTATCTATGAAGATTTATCATGGATTTTTGCTAAAACTCACGTACTCAATTTTTATATAATCTTCATTATAAAATGATTACAGTTCCTAAAAGTCTATATTTAAAAAACAATGGATTGAATTTTTATTTGAATTTGAATATCTTAATATAGTAGGTAATGTTTTTCTAAATTTATTTGGTACAGAAAAATTTTTAAGTCTTTTTATTATTATTATCAGTCTGCTATTGTCAAAGTCCTTCTATCTTCTTCCAACTATTAATCACTCAATCTACTTCCAACTATTAGTAGTCTTTGTAAATTTATCTTTAATTCATCGGTCTATAACCAAGAAATGATAGCTTTTACAATGTAAATCCATAATTACCTCTTATCTAAACATATTCCAATAAAAATAAATTTAAGATGCATAATATAAGGAGGTGAATTTTAAAAGATGCTATATGACAAACTAAAAAAAAATAAAACAGAAAAAGAGATGAAGAAGATTCTATGTAGAGATGAGTAAATTGGTGAATATGAGACAGAAATGTATAAAAATGAGGCTGTGATAAGAAAGAAGACAACACTTACAGCATGTCTGGGCTAGAAATTTAAGGGGGAAAGGAGGAGAGCTGGAAACTGGACTCCCCACAGTTCACTAGAGCACAGTATGAGCAGTCTTTTTGAGTGTGGTTTTGTGTTTAGGTGCTGGGCTTTATTGTTGTTGGTTATTGTTGGTTACTATCAGTGAAGATTCTAAAGTAAACTTGTTCCATACATACATGAATAATTTTAATATCTGATAACATAGTATATAAATAACTTCATCAGAGAGTTTATTAAATATATATCGCTACTACTATAAAAAAATTGTAAGTAAAAGAATGGTTGTGGTTGTGAGTTCTTTATGAACATCCCATACCTAATTTCCTTTACATTGTATTTTTTTAACAGTTAACAATTGATATTTTGCTTAAAATGTTCATGAGAAACCTATTTCCCAGAATTTTAAATGGGAAATATATAATTTTTACACATTAAACCAAAACTCAGTACTAATTTCCCAAAAAGTAACTAAAGCACAGTAAAAAATCTCTATATATAATTAACATGCTATAATGTTTGTATGTAAAATGCTTAAACCAGTGTTACCTGATTGCTTCAAGTTTCATAGGAATTAGCATGAGTTCTCTAAGTTCTTACAAAATCTTAGATGGCTGTTCTTTTTGACAACATTTGTTAATTTTCAAACCATCTATCGGTGATTTTGAAGCTCTACCGGGTGTATCTGGAATGCAAAATCTTCCTAAATATTATAGTGAGCTTTGAGGATGGAAACATTTCACTATATAACTACTGGCTAAAATATCATTGTATCAAAAGATATAAACATTATTACATATTTTGAGAATTAAAAACCAAGAGGTGGTCTGTCAAACCTCAGGTTTTGCAGGCTATGCCTCTATTTAAAAATGCTGTTATTACTCTTTTATTGAGGGTTATTAAAAAAAATTCCTGTAAATGTTCATGCAGGTTCACCTTAAATTGTGTTGTCTTTACCTCTAAGGGAATAATGTTTATACTCATCTAAATGTGTAAACGTTTTCTCATCAGGAAGGTCTTTTAAATCATCCTGATTATTTTCTCCCAGGCCTTTTCCTAACTAAAATTACCTCCTGTGTTTTTGTTTCATGTTTCTTTTTATTTTTTCTGTAATTAATTGGGTTCAAGTAGAAAAAAAATTATACAAGACCCCTCCCAACCCCATTCTACCACTATAATAAGGTCTATATGTCTTGAACAGCAAAATGTTTTTTTGTTTGTTTTCGGTCATACTGAGGATTTAAAAAGTAGCCTGAGGATTTTTAGTTTCAATAATATTACAGTTTTTAAATTATCCAAGTGAGGGTTTCCAACTGTCTGAACTCTCATGTAACATGAAGTTTCTGCAGTGCTCACTTGAGCTAATTCACCCAAAGACGACTGTGGTGGAAGGTCAAGACAGTTCCCCTCTATCCCCATCTAACTATCCCTTACCCGGGATAGCCAGGTTGGACTTGTGCTCATGTAGTAATGAGGAAAGGAGATACAGTCTAATGTGGTGGAAAGTTGGTATTTCTGGGATTTGTGAACATTTAAAGTTGGGTTATTCTTTCATGGATCATGTTTTTACAGTTTCTGGGAGATTGTGCATCTAGAAATTTCTAATGACCCCTTCTTTGTGAAGCATTATATATAAAATACCCTTCCAGGACCTCTGCCCATTTTTTAATTGGATTGATTGTTTTTAATCTCTGCTATTGAGTTGTATGAGTCCATTATAAATTTTGGAGGTTAACCCATGACCAGATTTATTATTGGCACATGTCTCCTCTTATTCAGTAGGTTGTCTTTTTGGTCTGTGGCTGGTTTCTTTTATTGTGCAAAAAACTTTTTAGTTTGATGCAGTCCTATTTGTATATTTTATTTTTCTGTTTCTCTGGATGGAAAAAAATATTGCTAAGAGAAATGTCAAGATGTTACTACCAATGTTTTCTTGTAGAAGTTTTATGGGTTCAAGTCTCACACTTAGTCTTTAATCCATTTTGAGTTTATTCTTGTATATGGTGTAAGAAGGTAGTCTAGTTTCATTTTTTTTGCATGTATTTGTCCAATTTTCCCAACACTATTTATTGAATAGGGTGTCTTTACCCCCATTGTATTTTCTTGCCTCCTTTGACATGTATTAATTAACCATATAGGCATAGGTTAATTTCTAGGCCTTCTATTCTGTTCCAGTGACCTATGTGTCTGTTGTTATGCCGGGAACTTCTCCAGAGAGGACATGCCAATAGACATGTCAAAAGATGTTCAATGTAACTAACCATTAGAGAAATGCAAAGTAAAACCAAAATGAGATAGCACTTCATATCTCTCAGTATGACCATCATCAGTAAATCAACAAAGAACAACTAGGGGCCAGGATGTAGAGGAAAAAGAACCCTCATGCACTGTTGGTGAATATAGATTGGTGCAGCCATAAAATGTGTGGAAAATAGTATGAAGGTTTCTCAAAAAATTAAAACTGGAACTGCCTTATGACACAGCAATTCCACTTCTGGGTTTACATCTAAAGAAACCTAAAACACTAATACAAAAGAATATATGCACCCTTGTGTTCATTGCAGTATTATTTACAATAGCCAAGATATGGAAGCAACTCAAGTGTCTATCAATAGATCAGTGGGTAAAAATGTTGTGGTACCAAAATTGAAACTCATGGACATAGATAAGGGTGCAGTGGTTATCAGGGGAGGGGAAGGGAGTAGAGGGAGGGGATGGGGAGAGGGGAGAGGCATAAGGAAAACCAAATGAAGGGTGACAGAGGATGATTTGACTTTGGGTGATGGGTATACAACATACACGAATGTCAAAATGATCTGAAGATGTTTTCTCCAAATCTATGTGCTCTAGTTGACTGATGTCACCCTGTTAAGATTAATTGTCTAAATAAAACTATTAAAAAATGTTGTGGTACATGTATCAAAAAATATTATTTAGTCATAAAAAGAATAAAATTTTACCATTTGTAACTTATGCTAAGTGAAATAAGTCAGTCATAAAAAGACAAATATCATATGATTTCACTTATATGTCAATTCTAAAGAACAAAATAAAATAAAAATAGACTCACAGATACAGAGAACAGAATGATGGTTGCCAGAGGGGAGGAGTGAGGAGGACTGAGATAAAGGTGAAGGGATTAAATACAGATTGGTAATTACAAAATAGTCACAGGAATGTAAAGCACAGGTAGGAAACATAGTCAATGGTATAACTATGCTTGGTGGATACTCAAAATATTAGGGAGATCACTTTGTCAAGTATATGATTATCTAACCACTATGCTATAACCTGAGACTAATACAGAATAATATTGAGTGCAAACTGTAATTGAAAAATAAAATTTGAATTAAAAACACCCTTCCAGGCCTGGCCAGGTGGCTCAGTTGTTTAGTGTTGTCTTGACATGTTGAGGTTCCAGGTTAGATTTCAGGTCAGGGCACATACAAAAATCAACCAAAGACGGCATAAATAAGCAGAACAACAAGTTAACATTTTTCTCTCTCTCTCTTTTTCTCTCTCTCTTCCTCTATCTCTAAAAAATTAATAAAGATTTAAAAAATCATCCTTCCAAACACATAAACAGATAAATAAAAAATAAAAGCAAATACCTTGTATTTACAATATCAACATTTAATAAAATTAATTCATGCATTGCAAAACCAGAAAGTACTTTATTTCCACCTTACTTACAAATACCTCAGAGACGGCACACGGCAGATTTGGCACTTACTGTTTCATTCTTGACTTTTGGAGCCACTGCCATATCTGAGACAAAAAGAGCCCCATAACTTCCTGTTACCTTTATTTATTACTTTCTCCTTCTCTAAAAGTCAGGTACTTTGTGGGTAGAGATATTGTATTTTCACCACTTTATACATAATACCGGAGTAGTATCTAGAAAGTTTTTTAGATATTTATTGAGAAAATGAATTAACACTTTGTTCACAGTGGGTATAAGGGACCCACAAGTCTACACAAAAGGATGATTCAAGTGATCATATCCATGCCTTATGGATTAAATAAACATGGAGAAGAGATGGCCTGCAGAGAAACCTAAGCTGGATAAACTCAGAAGGAGAGGAACATGATTATAATTCAAAGCTGATTTAGAAGCAACCACCCTGAAAGAACTAGAATGAAAATCAAGTCTTGAGAAAAATATAGAAGGTTCCAGCAAATAAGATCTAAGGCAGCATTTTTCAATCTTGGTATTATTGATATTTTGATTGAAATAATTCTATAAGAACCTCTCATTTCTTATTTTTTCCTGAATGGGTTTTTAAATGTTCATATATTTTACATGTATGATGTATATAATCACATTAAAAATATATAATATAAAAATATAATGCATGTTAAACATATAAATGAACATATATAAATGAATATTATATATATACATATATATAAAATTAATAAATGAGAGCATAAAGGCCAAGAGAAGATAGTTGATTTAAACCACTGACAGAATATTAGTGGCAGAAACAAAGTCATATCCTAGGTCTTTTAATTGGCAATTATATTCTTTTCCTAAGTTTCTCTCTGCTTTAACCCAATGAGAAGTAAGGGTGTTTTTTTTTTGCTATAACATTTTAAGCAAGAATGGCTTTTTTTTTTTTTGACAGAGGCAGAGAAAGAGAGACAGAATCAAGGACCGACAGGGACAGACAGGAAGGGAGAGAGATGAGAAGCATTAATTTTTTGTTGTGGCACACTAGTTGTACTATGATTGCTTTCTCATATGTGCCTTGACTGGGGGGCTACAGCAGAACAAGTGACCCATTGCTCAGGCCAGCAACTTGGGTTCTTGCCAGCAACCGTGGGCTTCAAGCCAGCATTTGGGCTGAAGTCAGCAACCATGTGGTTATGTCTATGATCCCACACTCAAGCCAGAAACCCTGCACTACAGCTGGTGAGCCCACGCTCAAGTTGGTGACCTCAGGCTTTTGAATCTAGGTCCTCTATGTCCCAGTCCGACACTCTATCCATTTCATTACCTCCTGGTCAGGCCCAAAATGGCTTTTTATCTGAGAAATTATACATCATTCATTTTTTTGTAAGATTTGTGGCTAATTTTGTTGTATTTAAAATTTTCCAGGGGACCTGAAGATGGCAGCAGAGTAGACAGATGCACAGACTCCCAGCTCACTCACCGAATTGGATTACAAACTAATTTATAAAAAAATAAGCATGAAGAACCAAATCTGGACTACAAGAACAGCTCGCAAAAACCAAGGAGCAAAGAAGAAGCCACAACAAACCTGGTAGAGAGCTCCTGAATCTCCCCTGCTTACAGGAACAGAGGGAGGGTGAAGTTGAGAGCCCAGAAGGGATCTCACTCCAAGGAAAAGAACAGTAAATACACTCACAGCCACTTGCCTGGTGACCAGGGAACGAGGTGTGTTGAAAGAGCCAACTTGTTTTTCAAAAAGAAAGGGGAGTGAGAGAGACAGACGGTGAAGGGCAGAGGAATGCAGGTGACAACCTGAAAAGCTGACTCATTCAGTACTGGAGGTGGCCATAGCTGGGGGAGGGGCTAATCGTTCCACAAAACAAAAGTCAAAGTGCATCCAGGGCACAGATCTCCAATCAGTGCAACAAGGCAAGCTGAAAACAAGAAGTGGGGAGGAGGGGCAGTAACTCAGGTCTTCATGGAGATCTGAGATACACCTCCCCCTACTGAAGCTGAAAAAGCAACCTGCTCCAGAAAGATTAACTGGCAGAAGAGGACTTCAAAGTCTCAGGTTACACCCACCAAATTCCTGGATACAGTTTCAAATAAGCCCCCTGTTGAGATCAGCAAACAAGACAATCACCTGTTAAGAAAACAAACAAATCAAGACCTCTAAGTGGCCCAAATCTGAAAGTGGATTACACATAATAGCTGATGCCAATCCAAGAAGACCTAGAAATAACAAAATTGAAAACTGGAGGCAGACAACACCAAGCCTAAACTCAACCAGCTCTACAAACAAAACACACAGATATAATGGGAAGACAAAGAAGTGCAATCCAAATAAAACCACAAGAGAAACATCCAGGAAATAAACTGAGTGATATGGAAATAACCAAACTTCCAGATGCGGAGTTCAAAATAATGATTATAAGAATGCTTAGGGATCTTAGAACAACAATAGATGGTGATTACGAACACCCAAATAAAGTAATAGCATGTATAAAAAAGGATACTGAAATATTAAAAAAGAATCAGACGGAGATGACAAATACAATATCAGAAATGAAGACCACAATGGAAGGAATTAAAACCAAGAAGGATAGAGCTGAGGATTGAATCAGTGAGTTGGAGGACAACTGGAATGAAGGCATGAAAGCAGAGAAGAAAAAAGAAAAGAGACTCAAAAAGTCTGAGGAAACTCTTAGAGAGCTCTGTGACAATATAAAGAGAAATAACATCCGCATCATAGGGGTTCCTGAAAAGGAAGAGAAAAAACAAGGGATAGAGAATTTGTTCAATCGTATCATAACTGAAAACTTCCCTAAATTAATGGAGGAGAAACTCACAAGTTCAAGAAGCACAGAGAACTCCATTAAAGAGAAACCAAAAGAAACCTACACCAAGACACATCATAATTAAAATACCAAAGCTAAGTGATAAAGAGAAAATATTAAAAGCTGCTAGAGAAAAAAAGGCTATCACCTACAAAGGAGCCCCCATAAGGATGACATCAGGCTTCTCAACAGAAACACTTGAGGTCAGAAAGGAATGGAAAGAAATATTCAAAGTAATGCAGAACAAGAACCTACAACTAAGACTACTTTATCCAGTAAGGCTACTGTTTAAAATTGAAGGAGAAATAAAAAGCTTTCCAGACCAAAAATAAAAACAAAAACAAACAAAAAAAAAACTCAAGAAATTTATTACAACCAAACCAAACAGGAAATGTTAAGGGGCATGGTGTAAACAGATCAAAGTGGGAAATAATATAGCAAAAGAAGAATACAGCTTTAAAGAATAAAATGGCAATAAACAACTACATATCAATAATAACCTTAAATGTAAATGGATTAAATGATCCAATCAAAAGACATAGGATAGCTGCATGGATAAGAAAACAGGACCCATACATATGCTGTCTACCAGAGACACACCTTAAAACAAAAGATGTACATAGACTTAAGGTAAAGATATAAAAAAACATTTCATGCAAA
The DNA here is from genome assembly GCF_036850765.1 of Saccopteryx bilineata. NCBI lineage: Eukaryota > Metazoa > Chordata > Mammalia > Chiroptera > Emballonuridae > Saccopteryx > Saccopteryx bilineata. Next base: position 290,465,578 of record NC_089490.1, read on the forward strand.
TGGAAATAAAAAAAAGCTAGGGTAGCAATACTTATATCAGACAAAATAGACTTTAAAACAAAGAATATAGTAAGAGATAAAGAAGGCTATTACATAATGATAAAGGGAGCAATCCAACAGGAAGATATAACTATTATAAATATCTACACACCTAATATAGGAGTACCTAAATATATAAAACAGACATTGATGTATATAAAGGGTGAGATCAACAGCAATACTATAATAGTAGGGGATTTTAATACCTCACTAACATCACTAGATAGATCTTCAAGAAAGAAAATTAACAAAGAAACAGCAGACTTAAAGGACACACTAAATCAACTCGATTTAATAGATATCTTCAGAACCGTTCACCCTAAAGCAGCAAAATATACATTCTTTTCAAGTGTCCATGGTACACTCTCTAGGATAGACCACATGTTAGGGCACAAAATTGGTCTCAACAAATTTAAGAAGACTGAAATCATATCAAGCACTTTCTCTGATCAAAATGGCATGAAACTAGAAATCAACCACAACAGAAAAGCTCAAAAATTCTCAAACACATGGGAACTAAACAGCAGGTTGTTAAATAACAAATGGATTAACAATGAGATTAAAGAATAAATAAAAAAAATTTCTAGAAACAAATGATAATGAGCATATAACAACTCAAAATTTATGGGACACAGTGAAAGCAGTACTGAGAGGGAAGTTCATAGCACTACAGGTCATTTTAAGAAGCTAGAAAAAGCTCAAATAAACAACTTAACCCTGCATCTAAAAGAACTAGAAAAAGAACAGCAAGTAAAGCCCAAATGTAGTAGAAGGAAGGAAATAATAAAGATCAGAACAGAAATAAATGACATAGAGGCTAAAGAAACAATACAGAGGATCAATGAAACTAGGAGCTAGTTTTTTGAAAAGGTAACAGGATCGATGAACCTTTAACTAGTCTCACCAAGAAAAAGAGAGAGAGGACTAAAATAAATAAAATTAGAAATGAGAGTGCAGAAATAAGAACTGACACAACAGAAATATAAAATACTGTAAGAAAATACTATGAAGAACTGTATGCCAAAAAACTAGACAACCTAGTTGAAATGGACAAATTCCTTATAACATACAATCTTCCAAAAATCAATCTGGAAAACTCAGAAAACCTAAACAGACTGATTACAACAAATTAGATGGAAACAGTTATCAAAAAACTCCCAACAAACAAAAGCCCAGGGCCAGATGGCTTCTACCAAATATTCAAAGAAGAACTAACTCCTATCCTTCTCAAGCTATTTCAAAAAATTCCAGAGAAAGGAAGACTTCCAAGCTTCTTTTATGAGGCAAGCATAATTCTGATTCCAAAACCAGTCAAAGACAACACAAAGAAAGAAAATTAGAGGCCAATATCCCTGATGAATATAGATGCTAAAATCCTCAACAAAATATTAGCAAACTGGATCCAACAATATATGGAAAAAATCATACACCATGATCAAGTGGGATTTATTCTTGGGAGGCAAGGCTGGTACAATATTTGCAAATCAATCAATGTGATTCATCACATAAACAAAAAGAAGGAGAAAAACCACATGATAATTTCAATAGATGCAGAAAAAGCATTTGATAAAATCCAGCACCCATTCATGATCAAAACTCTCAACAAAGTGGGAATACAGGGAGCAAACCTCAATATGATAAAGGCCATCTATGACAAACCCACAGCCAACATCATACTCAATGGGCAAAAATTAAAAGCAATCCCCTTAAGATCAGGAACAAGGCAGGAGTGCCCCCCTTTCACCACTCTTATTCAACATAGTCCAGGAAGTCCTAGCCACAGCAATCAGACAAGAAGAAGAAATAAAAGACATTCAAGTTGAAAAAGAAGAAGTAAAACTATCATTATTTGCAGATGATATGATATTGTATATAGAAAACCCTAAAGTTGCAGTCAAAAAACTACTGGACCTGATAAATGAATTCATCAAAGTGGCAGGATATAAAACTAATACTCAGAAATCAAAGGCATTTTTATACACAAGCAATGAACAATCAGAAAGAGAAATTAAGACAAAAATCCCCTTCACTATTAAAAAATAAAGTACCTAGGAGTACATTTAACCAAGGAGACTAACGACTTGTACTTGGAAAATTATAAAACATTGATAAAAGAAATCAAGGAAGATACAAACAAGTGGAAGCATATACCGTGCTCATGGTTAGAAAGAATAAACATCATTAAAATGTCTATATTACAGAAAGCAATTCATAAATTCAATGCAATACCAATTAAATACCAATGACATACTTTAAAGATACAGATCACATATTCCATAAATTTATACGGAACCAAAAGAGAACATGAATAGCCTCAGCAATCCTAAAAAAGAAGAATAGAGGGGGAGGTATCACACATCTGGATATCAAGTTATACTACAAGGCCATTCTACTCAAAACAGCCTGGTACTGGCATAAGAACAGGCATATAGAGAAGTGGAACAGAACGGAAAACCCAGAAATAAACCCACAGCTCTATGGACAACTGATATTCGACAAAGGAGGTAAGGGCATACAATGGAATAAAGACAGCATCTTTAATAAATGGTGTTGGGAAAACGGGACAGCTACCTGAGAAAAAATGAAAGTAGACCACCAACTTACACCATTCACAAAAATAAACTCAAAATGGATAAAAGACTTAAATGTAAGCCATGAAACCATAAGCATCTTAGAAGAAAACAGAGACAGTAAGCTCTCGGACATCTCTCACAGCGATATATTTGCTAATTTATCTCCACAGGCAAGTGAAATAAAAGACAGGATAAACAATGGGACTATATCAAACTAAAAAGTTTTTGCTCGGCCAAAGACAATAAGAACAGAATTAAAAGACAAACTACACAATGGGAGAACATATTTGACAGTATGTCTGATAAGGGGTTAATAACGAAAATTTATAAAAAACTTGTAAATCTCAACACCAGGAAGAAAAAAAATCCAATCAAAAAATGGGCAAAAGAAATGAATAGACACTTCTCCAAAGAGGACATACAGTTGGCCAATAGGCATATGAAAAAATGTTCAACATCACTAATCATTAGAGAAATGCAAATTAAAACCACAATGAGATATCACCTCACACTGGTCAGAATGGCGCTCATCAACAAAACAACACAGAATAAGTGCTGGTGAGGATGTGGAGAAAAGAGAATCCTCCTGCACTGCTGGTGGGAATGCGGATTGGTACAGCCTCTGTGGAAAACAGTATGAAGATTCCTCAAAAAATTGAAAATCGAACTGCCTTTTGACCCAGCTATCCCAGTTTTAGGGATAGACCCCATGAGCACCATAGAACTGTTCCAGAAGGAGAAATGCAAGAAATGCACCTCCATCTTTATGGCAGCATTGTTCACAATAGCAAAGACCTGGAAACAGCCCAAGTGTCCATCAGAGGACGAGTGGATAAAAAAGCTTTAGTACATATATACTATGGAATACTACTCAGCCATAAAAAATGATGACATCGGATCATTTACAATAACATGGATGGACCTTGATAACATTATACGGAGTGAAATAAGTAAATCAGAAAACAACTAAGAAATATATGAACCCATACATAGATGGGACATAAAAATGAGACTCAGAAACATGGACAAGTATGTGATGGTAACAGGGGGTTGGGGTGGAGGGGTGGGGAGGAGGTGAGGAAGGAGAGAGAGGGGGTGGGGGGAAGGGATGTGCACAAAGAAAACCAGATAGAAGGTGACGGAAGACAATTTGACTTTGGTAACGGGTATGCAACATAATCAAATGTCAAAAAAATCTGGAGATGTTTTCTCGGAACATATGTACCCTGATTTATCAATGTCACTGCATTAAAATTTAAAAAAATAGGAAAAAAAATTTCCCCCTTCTTGCATACGCTTTCAGTCAGGTCCTCACTCAATAGTGTAATTCTCTCCACTGTCTATTCTGAGCCCAATATACCTTTCTCACTACAATGGAGTATCTATCATAATTTTCCATATCACATGTCTACTAACTGGAACATACATTATTACTCCTACATCTAGGCTAACCTAGAGTGATTGAATCATTTACATCTATATCACAAAGCTACATTAAAAAAAAACAAAAACTGAAAGTAAATTTCTGAAAGAAGGATGAATGTAATATATTTGTTAAAAGTAACATTGGAAAGATATCTGGGGGATTTAAAATTTTTTATACTTCATGAAGAAAATATGTCTTAGCCTCAATTTATAATCTTTGCAATGTATATTTATTAAAATATTCTATATTGCATGTTTTGTTTTGGGCATATACAAATTGATGTTTATATCTAAAATAAGGTTTTTAATCATTCAAGTTATTAATGTAATATAAATACTTAATAAGTAATTAATATAAGTATATACTATACTATAAACAAGAGAATTTTTTAAATAGCTATTTCAAAAATCATGACCTAAGTAATTGATAGAAATACAAAATGGACTTAAATTATAAGCTAAAAATAAACAATGTATACATTTGATGTAAACTTAGAGCAGCAGCATCTGATACACTTCTGTTAGTCTAGCAGTTTAGCATATACTTTATAGGAAAGAACTGGTGAACACATTTCATAAATTTTTTATGCCTGCCATCATTAAGGAGTTATCTGATTTGCCTTTGTACAGAAGAATAAGGAAAAAGACAATTTGTGTTGCATATCAAGATACATAAATCTAAACTATTTACCAGCTTTAATTGCTCACAGTGATTTAAAATTCTAGACTAGTTTTCCCTACTAAGAGCCACGTGGTATCAGATGACTGGGAATTCAATTCAATACAAATCAGATCAATTCAATCATGTAAATAGCAAGCTCCATCTGACAGCTAGAGACAAAGAGCAATATAAAGGAAAGTTTTTTATTTCAAGGTGTTCATATTCTTTGGGGAGAGAACAAATGAAAGTACATAAGAAGTAGCTTGAATATCATGAGACAGTACATAACGTAAGGACAATTCAATTCACCAACATTTATTAAATCCTCATTAAGGACCTAGATGAAGGAAAATAGATGCAAATAAGCAAATAACTGCTATGTTCAGGAAGAACCAAAATAAATTATTCACAGTTTCTATGGTTCAGGTTTCTATTATTATATTTTCATGTGATTGGTTTCATTAACTAAAGCTTGTTTATTGCAGCAACATAAAATTTACCTTAACCCTCTGGTCTTAGGCATCCAGTCCAATGAAGCCTGTGATGAGTCTGCTTCTCTGTAACTTCTGCTAATATTGTTTATGTTACTGTTTTCTTTTTATTGTATCCTTCTAGTTAACATGATATTTAAACTTTAATGCCATCTTTTCCACATTTCCAGACATTAAAAAAAGACTGAAGTAAAATATGGAAAGAAATTATCAAAGTATTTTAAAATCAATGAATATATATTCTCCAAAACTAATTTTTCTTACAATAAAAACCTTTACCACAGTTTTAATTATTTGAATGGAACCATTAAAGTTTAGGTTAATATAAAAGTAATATATTATCATAATTTTACAGTGTTAACATGTGATGTATTAACATGTGATTATATCTGTTTTTCTTTTGGGGGTATGTATAACTTCTCTTTTTTCCTTGACATATTTTCAGACTGTCCATAAAAATAATAACCCTAACTATTAAAGTGAGTTCTTTCTTAAAGTATTATCTACCTTTGATTAGATGCAAGTAATGCCAAGAAAGAAAATTGGAAATTAATACAATCGAGTGTATAAAAGTATTTATTGTTACAGTACCTGTATGTCATACTTCTTCCATTTCTAACCACAACTAATTTTCCTTGCTAACTCTTATAATTAAATAAGATGAAATTTGTCTTTGTCCACATCATATTGCAATAAGTTAACTACTTTTGCCTGCTTGTCTTCCTATTTATTTTTCCTTTATATAAATGTATCCATTGTGGGACTTAAGAAAAATAAATAACACTCATATCTAGAATAAATTTTCTTATAAATAAGCAATTTTTTGGCCTGAGGTTATATTTCTAATGGCATTGATTTTCTCCTTCTATAGAATATTAAACAACTTTTAAACATGTCAAGTCAACAGCAATGCAAATTATATCTATTTTATACTATATATAAGCATTGTCACTTTAATGACTATACTGACATAGTTTCTCACTACCATTGATTTCTAGTACAAATTCTAAAATTGCAATTTTTAATATTTCCTTAATCCATGAGTCTGTAAACAGAATTCTATTAAATGAATTCCTACCTTTATTGTGCTACATTTATTGATTCCATAGTTTTTCAAATTACAATTTGTATTCCATAAACAAAAATTATTTAGAAATATTTAGAGAATCAAATTTATGAGAATGAGAGTCTTGGCTTTCAAATGTTCCTTAATAAGACACCTAAGAAAGAATGTAAATATTTGCCATTTCAATAAGACTTACCTTGCCTACATATTGATAATCAGATCCTGTATATTCCTCCAGTAAGAAAAATTGATTCCACATCCAACCACGTTTTTGACGATGCAGAATTTTGCCATCACTTCTAGGTATGCGTGGACTTAAAATTCTTTGTTGAGGTACAGGAGTCCTTCTGAACATTATCTCTGGAGAACAGAAGTGTGGCAGGCATACCCAGAGTAGAAACAGTAGCAAAAATTGGTATATTGTCATAGTTCACTTCTTGAAAATTCTCAACGTGAATGAAGAGAAAGCAGTTCTATTTTATTTGATTGAACTTTACTGTGTTTCAACTGGTTTCCAACATTTCATCAATGTTTTGGACATGTTTCCAAAAGCTTGAAACAAACAAATAAAAAAAGTCAGTAAACAACATTATAAATATTGCCTTATTTTAAAGTTAATGTGATGGAATTAATGAATTATAGCAACCAAAATAGTTATTTTCTCACTTTTACATAAAATAATGACTAATTTTGAGAAACATTGCTTGTCTAGTAACATGTCTACAATTTAAGAAAAGATAATGGTAAATTTCTTTCAAACATGTTCTATAGAAGGGACACATTAAGCTTTTTTTTTTTTTTTGGCACTCTAACAGTTTTCAGGAATTATAATTTCTATATGAAATAGAGATGTATTTAATTTTGCATGTCAATTTTTCCAGAGTAATTTAATATAAATTGATGTAAATGATTTTGAACAGTGGCACCATTTATTCAAATTTAATTCTGTTCAAATGTAAAAATAAATTAAAATGCAAAACCAAAGTAGGGGTGTCTTCAGCTGAAGACCTCTTCTCTTTCCCCCACAGATTGGTCTAACAACTAGAATTTCCTAGAATAGAAAAAAAAACACTACTACAGCAAACCAATTTGTAATATAATGAATATTATTATCTAGAATAATTTGATCATGTTGGTGTGTCTGGGAAATGTGTCCACTTCTAACTATACCCAGTATGCAGGCCTAGAACTAACTCCATGATTCCTCTGACTGCTGTCCACCTCCCTACCGGTGCGTATTTTCTTAACAAAATATCCCAGGTACTCTGTTAAAATGTCAGTGAGATCATATGATTTTTCTGTACAAGATAGTCCAGTGAGTTTTCATCTCACTTTGATTAAAACCTAAAGTCTAACAAGAACTAACAATTCTGTACATAGTTTCATGACTGCTGGTGACTTCTCTGACTTTATGTTATACTCTAATCCCCCACACTAGTCCCTACAATGTGGACTTTCCAGCAAAGTGTTCTTTTCACTTCCCACTACAACACAGGTCATATGCTTTGCTCTTTCACCAGGACCTTTCTACTCATTCCCTCTGCCTTGAATACTTTTCCCTGCAGAAGCTAACTTTAGTAGACCCTTGTTTCATTCTGGTATTTCTTGAATCCATCACTAATATGTTATTTTACCAATATGCTTTATTTATTTATTGTATATACATTTTGTGTCCCTTTTATAAATTCCATAAAGGAAAGAAATTTTGCTTTTTTTTTTTTGTTACTGTTTCCACAATATCTAGAACAGAATATTGTAGTTAAGATAATCAACAAAGACTTTGACTTAATGAATGAATAGATTATTCAAACATCTGAGTATGATACTTCCTCTTTGTAGTTATGTCTCAACATTATGGTAAGAAAATAGATACTTTAAAGTTATAATTATTTAATTTTATTTAGATAGTTATATTATTGTTAGAATATTATTTCTTTATTTTAAAATTTTCAGTTTCGTTTTTGTTTTTGTTTTGCTTTCTGTTCGGCATCAATTATACTTAGGATATATTTTTTATATAAAGTGGTTTGGGATGAAAGGGTTAAATTCTATTTCTCTAATACAATGCATTCTCGGTATTCCAGCATTGACATTTATGCTTTGATCCACAATGATTTGTAAGCAATCTGTTTACTTTCTTTGTTTTATTATTAAGAAGATTTAAAGGTCAATACAAATAAGCTTTAGAAATAAGATTAATGGTGAAGCAATATTTCTCTTGAGTGTATTAAATGGCAGTGGAGCTCTCCATAGCCTGTGAAGCATACAACAAGACAGATGTAAACCGTATTAAAATACATCATATGATGCCATACTTGGAGTATAGAAAGTATCTGATGCATAAAATGGTTTTACATCACAAAGCACTGACTTTGCAAAAACTCAAAGTGATTGCATTCAAAGTGATAGGAACATTTACCAAAATGTCTTTTAACATGCCTTTTCAGGACATGTAAGATGTTATTTGCTATAAACATATATTATTTCTAAGAGTTGGGGGAGAGTTTGTGTAATTCAGGGTATCTTCTCTCTTCCATAAAAAAAAAACTTCAAAACTTATTGAAGCAGGCCCTGGCTGGTTGGGTCAGCAATAAAGCATCGGCTCAGCATGTGGATGCCCTGGGTTCAATTCCTGGTGAAGGTGCACTGGAGAGGTGACTACCTTCTTCTCCACCTCTCTCCCTTTGCTTCTCTCTCTCTTCCTTTCTCTTCTCCTCCTGCAGCCATGGCTCAACTGGAGCAAGTTGGCTCTGGGCACCGAGGATGGTTCTAAAGCCTCCACCTCAGCCACTAAGAAGAGCTTGGTTGCTGAGCAACAAAGCAGGACCCTAGATGGGCAAAACATGCCCCCTAGTGGGCTTGCTGGGTGAATCCCAATTGCGTACATGCAGGAGTCTGTCTCTCTGCCTCCTTTCCTTTCACTGAATAAAAACAAACAACCAAAAACACTTATTGAAGCAACATTCTTATTTCATCATTTTTTTAATTTTAAAATTATTTATAAGCTACTATATATCGATGATAATTTTCAATAAATTTTAACATTACCTATCATTTTAGAAGTTTAAGCACCAATATTTTGGTAATAAATAGTTGGAAATTGTATTTTTAAAAGTTGTTAGTAAATAATCAGTGTTCCACATATGAATAAAAGTATTCTTTAATATTTGCTGCAGGGTCTATAGCAAAATACATTATTTAATACTGATTTAAGATCATTAAAATATTGTTTCTTGGCCTTTTGGCTAAGATAAAGTGTAAGATTATTAAAATATATTTTACATTAATATTACTTAATAAAATTATTTCAAACAATGACAAGATTAAATAAAAACAAAAAAATAAGATGTTTTCCATTTTAATTAATCTAACTTATAATTTTTTAAAATAAACTAGGCCTAAGTCAAGGTCAAAAGGATTTTCTCTCATATATATATATTTAAATTTTTATAGTTATACTTCTTACATTTGTTACATGTTATCAGACATAAAAAGAAAGTTCTTGTTTTAATTATAAACATCCAATTGCTCCAGCACTATCTGTTAAAAAGTCTATCCTTTCTTCACTTAATTGTCTTTGTTAAGAATCAAATGTCTGTATATGTCTGGGTCTATTTTTGGACTCTATAGTCTCTCAGACGCATCTATTTGTCCATACTTATACCAATAGCATACTGTCTTGATTACTGTAACTTATAAATCTTGAAATCAGATAATGTTAGTCCTCTAACTTTGGCATTCTTTTAAAAATTGTTTTGGTTATTTTAAGCCTCCTTTATTTTCAATTTAATTTTTATAATCACCTTGCAGCTTATAGTATATAAAAGCCTGTGGGGATTTTGATTTGGATTGCATGCATTATTTAGTTCTCAGCAGTGTTTTATAGATTGCAGCATACAGGTTTTGCTGAACTATTTTTGGACCATAAAGGTGGAAAGACTACGGACAAGCTACTGTTCCCAAAATTGAAGAGGCACAGAAACTCATGAGTGAAAACCACCTTAGAACTAGTAATTGGGTAGGAAATGTGAGCTGGACTTGACAAACTGCTGGAGGTTCAGTGTGCACAGTTCTGAAAATTAATAACTCTGAGGGACTCAGTTAGGGGCAGGTGATGTGGGTGCTTGATATTGTGAGATTTGCCAGCAGGAGCTTGACCTGGTTTCCACAGTCAACATCTAAGAAAAAAAATCCCTTTATGCTTCTTCTAACAAAGGGATTGGAGAAGAAAACATTTGGAAATATCTCAGATCACTATTCTTAACCCGCCCTGCCCTCAGAAGAAACGAGTTAACCAGAACCTAACCTACTGGAGTATTATAAGAGCCTAACCAGCCTGGGGAAGAAAAATATCCAATTCAGCCAGCTCCCTCTAGCCACCCCATCTGAAGTAAGGAGGGAGAAAAACGGAGACACTCTTGTGAGTTTCACAGTCCAGGGGGCCACGGGCTCACTGAAAGATCGTTGTTTAACCATAGGCTTAGAACGCTCCTCCTGCCTCCACACCTAACTCACATTATTAACAGCAGTTATTTACAGCAGTTCCATTTCTTAGTGCATCATGCCTGGCTATAAAAAATATATATATAAGGCTTACCAAAAGGTAAAATGCACAAATTGAGAAGGCAGAGTAAGTACCAGAACTAGACATTGTAGGGGTTTTATAATTATACTGGGCTTTTAAAGCAACTATAAGTCATATGCTAAGGCAGGGGTCAGGAACCTTTTTGGCTGAGAGAGCCATGAACGCAACATATTTTAAAATGTAATTCTATGAGAGCCATACAACGACCCATGCACGTTACACATTATCCAATAAAAATTTGGTTATCCCGGAGGACAGCTGTGATTGGCTCCAGCCACCTGCAACCATGAACATGAGCGGTAGGAAATGAATGGATTGTAATACATGAGAATGTTTTATATTTTTAACGTTATTATTTTTTTTATTAAAGATTTGGCTGCGAGTCAGATGCAACCATCAAAAGAGTCACATTAGACTCTTTTGAGTTCCTGGCCCCTGTGCTAAGGATTCTAATGAGTAAAGCAGACAGCATGCAAGAACAGATGAGCAATACAATCAGAGAATGGAAATCCTAAGAAAGAACTAAAAATAAATGCTAGAGATAAAATGTAATAAAACAGAGGTGAAGAATGCCTGTGACAGGCTCATTAGTAGACTGGACAGGGATGAGAAAAATGTCTCTGAGAGGATATATCAACAGAATCCTCAAAAGCCTCTACATTCATCCTCATACATGAATCCAAACCCATAGAATGTACAACACCAAGAGTGAATTGAACCCTAATTTAAACTATGGGCTATGGATTTTAGGGTGATTGTGATGTATCAATATGTAGGTACATCCTTGGTTTAAAAAAATGTATCATTCTGATGAGTAATGCTGATTAAAAAAAAAGAGACTATTCATGCATGGAGACAATGGGAATACAGGAAATCACTGTACCTTCTGCATATTGTTGGAAACTTAAAACTAATCTTTAAAAAAATGAAAAATTAAAAAAATAAACAACTGATCAATACACAGAGAGAAATAAATAAAAATAAGAAATTATGTGAGGCTGGGGACAGTTGGCTTAGTTGTAAAACGTCAGCTGGCATGTGGAAGTTCCAGGTTCAATTCTCAGTCAGGGCACACAGAAGAAGTGACAATCTGCTTCTCCACCCTTCCCCCTCCTCTTTCTGTCTCTATATTTCTTCCTCTTCCACAGTCATGGCTCGAAAGGTTTGAGCAAGTTGACCCCAAGAGCTGAGAATGGCTCCATGGCCTCACCTCAGGTGCTAAAATTGTTTGCCAAACAATAGAGCAGTGGTTCCAGATGGGCAGAGCATCCCCTGGTAGGAAGAATGCTGAGTGGATCCCTCTTGGGGTAGATTCAGGAGTCTGTCTCCCTGCTTTCCTGCCCCTCACTTAATAAAGTAAAAATTATGTGAAACAAATCTACAATTAGTTCCCTTGTTGATTCTTCCTCGGTATGATCTGTAGTTAGAAGACTATTAGCATTTTCAAAAGGATGCTCCTTTATTATAAATGTCACAAATAATAAATAATCCTCCTAGTAACATGGCTCAAAATACAAAACCTTTTTTTTTTTTTTTTTACAGAGACAGAGAGAGGGATAGAGAGAGATGAGAAGCAGTTTTTCGTTGTTACACCTTAGTTGTTCATTGATTGCTTTCTCATATGTGCTTTGACTGTGGGCCTTCAGCAGACCGAATAACCCCTTACTCAAGCCAGCGACCTTGGGTCCAAGCTGGTGAGCTTTGCTCTATCCACTGCGCCACCGCCTGGTCAAGCAATACGAAACATCTTTGATACTTCCATTTAACCAAGTATACCTCTCACATCGTCAGTCAATATATACCCTTGTTTTTGTTTTCTCTTTATGTTTGGCTCCCAGCTCTTTTATCTTATTATATTTTCCACCACACTATTTTAAATCATCACCATTTCATGCAAGAGTGTATAGTATCTACCAACAGGTTTTCTTAACCTTAATCTTTCTTATTTAAAATATATCCTACAGGGTGTTAGCTAAATTAATCTTCTAAAATCCACTCCATCAAAACCCAAATCAATTAAAAATTTTAAACATGTCTACTTCTGGGAAGATTACATTGGAACTTTTAGTTCATTGCAGCATCTGAAACCAGATGATTGCTTAAGAAAATTAACCTACATCATTTGCTATACTTTAATTTCAAGCCTGACATATAACTTCTTATGTGTATAGACTACTTTTCTATTAGTATATAATTCTAATTTATGTCTAGGTATTATACTTTATAGACATTCCTTCACTAGTGAATAGCACATTGTTATGCATATACAGATATCAGTAAACATTTCTTCAATTAAGAAATTAGTATGTTTAGCCCTGGCCGGTTTGCTCAGTGGTAGAGTGTCCGGCCGGTGTATGTATGTCCTGGGTTTGATTCCCGATCAAGGCACACAGGGGAAGGAACTATGTGCCTCGCTCTCCCTCCCCTTCTCTCTTTTGCCCCTCCCTCAAGCCAGTGGCTTGATTGGTTTGAGTGTAGCCCCAGGGGCTCAGGAGACCTCTCTTTGAGTGCATTACCCTTGGCACTAAAAATAGCTTGGTACTCGAGCATCAGCCCAAGATGGGTTGCTGGGTGAATCCTCATCTGGGCACATGTGGGAGCCTGTCTATTTCCCGTACTCTTACCTAAATTCAAAAATTATTTAAGGGAGATTATTTGTTTGAAATTGTAAGCATAGTTATAATCAGAAAGAATCAAGTGGGTTGAGACTACAGTTAAAATATCTACTGGAATAGCCCTGGCCGGTTGGCTCAGTGGTAGAGCGTCGGCCTGGTGTGCAGAAGTCCCGGGTTTGATTCCCGGCCAGGGCACACAGGAGAAGCGCCCATCTGCTTCTCCACCCCTCCCCCTCTCCTTCCTCTCTGTCTCTTTCTTCCCCTCCCGCAGCGGAGGCTCCACTGGAGCAAAGACGGCCCAGGTGCTGGGGATGGCTCCTCGGCCTCTGCCCCAGGCGCTAGAGTGGCTCTGGTCGCAACAGAGCGACCCCCCGGAGGGGCAGAGCATCGCCCCCTGGTGGGCGTGCCAAGTGGATCCCGGTCGGGCGCATGCAGGAAGTCTATCTGACTGTCTCTCCCCATTTCCAGCTTCAGAAAAATACAGAAGAAAAAAAAATATATATCTACTGGAATAAAAATGCAAAAAAATTAAAAAATTTTTATAATGTCATTTCCAGTCAATAAATTTCATTTTAAGAAGTCCTTTAAAAACCACATTTTCTTATTTTAATCTCAAAAAAATTCAATATGAATAAAACACAAATTTTAAGAATTATTAAAGCATCCCTTAGAATTCTAAGTTTTGTTATCCCTTTAGAGCAGTGTTTTGTAAACTTTAATATGTATTCACATCTCCTTGTTAAATATCTATATTCTCATTCACTAAGTCTAGCTTGGGTTTCAAAACTCTGCATTTCTTAGAAGCTCCTCTGTGATGCCAATGAGGTTGGACCACATACTTTGAAAAGCAAAGCTGTAGACCTCGCCAAGCCTGAAACATCTTCAGAATGTTTACATTTTCCTGTTTAGACAAACATTTTCCTATGTACAGGTCAGAGATATAGCTTATTCCACTGATGGGAAAATAAAATACAAGTTGACTACTGGAGGAGATTAAAACATTATTTCTAAATAACCAGTCTTTTTTCCAGAATTTTATTTTAACCAGAAGAATCTTTCTGATTCAAGTAATCCCATATTACATCAATTATTCTCCTGCTTATACTATAAACTGTATTTTCATTTATATTTTAAAATATTTGTCTCACTGAATTTCATTTTATTTTTGCAGTCACAGAGATTTATTCTTCTGAAATACTTATAACAACCATTGTTTTTTTTTTTCCATAAGGAAGCCAAGGGTGGTAGATTACAGATATAATATATTCGGCATGTTGACACATCTCAATCATTAAGTCCCCACACATCACAGGTGATCAATTAAGCTACAATCCACCCTTGGCTAATAAAAGGTATTAGTCATTCTTTACTCAGTTGTTTATGTTGATTAAGATCTTAATGTACCAGCTTTTTTTCTTTAATTTTACCATTTATAATCATAATAGAACATGTTAACGATTATTGAGACCAAACCCAAGCTCTATGGATGAACAATTTTAATCCTTTTAGAGTTTCATAGCACCAATACAGTCTAATGAAATTTCAACAGTGAGAAATAAAGGTACATTTTTCAGGTGTGTTTATACAATTAAAATGAGCCAATGCATACTAAATACTCTCTTTTATGAGGTGATACCATTTTATGCATCTAATATAAAGCACTATGTGACATAATTGAATCAAAGCACTCCACTAAGGACTCAAATAATTTGAGTCCATATGCTTGATTATATTTTCCATGAGTTCATTACACATTACCTACTGTGCACTAATCTCATAGAGAATATATAATTCAAGTATTTAATATTTATCATTCTATTCTAAGTATGCATTTTCATATGAATTTGTTTAGACTGTAAGTTAAAAGCAGGGTCTTTTGTTTTATATCTAAAATTACTAATATTGGTATTTACTCACTGTGCTTAACATATATTTTTAGAATTAGACAGAATACTATTATTTCTAAAATATTGCAATTAGAAGGAAATTTGGTTCCTTTTCCTAAGAAAGCAAAACAATGTCAAGTTCCATGTGTCCCATTATATAGCTTCTCCTCTATTTATATATAACATCAAAGAACTCACTCAGGCATTAGTAAAATGGCAATTAATACATCATTGTTGAATAAAATACACAAAACAAAGATGTGCTAGTTTTGGATATAAATTATTATATATTGTTAAGATTGTTACAAATGTAGACAGAATGCCAAGAAACTCTGATTCTTGCTATTCTCAGATTAAAATTCTCCTTCAAGCTAAACCATTTAAAATTAATTTTATTTTCCAAGAATGTGACTTGCACATAAACCAGGAATATATTTCTGCAGTTATGTTGTGCTAACATCTTAATATGATAGCTTGCAAAACCAAATAGAATCCATATACATTTGAGGTGGTAGGTGGATAAAGCATATGGCAGCTGTAGAGAGAAGCATTAGTGAGTGAGAAATATACTTGTTGTGGCCATTTTTTTCTAAGATTCTGCTAATAGGCTAAAGAATGGCACCCAAGTGTTCTTGCTGCTCTCTCGACAGCCTTATTAAACTTTAGCATCGAGTGTGGCAGTCCCAGATGTAACTTGATCCACGATCATGTTAGCAGTGCTAATGCAGCTGTGACATTACACCTGCTGTTCTTGGAAGTCTCATTCTACTGTAGCTAAAATTTATTTCACTATATGGAAATTGGTAGCAAGGATACTCTCGGCAAGAATGTTCTCCTAACTTAAAGATGTTAGAATAAAAGCCACCTGGTACCCAATTTCCTTTGATCCAGGACTTGAATTGCTTCTAAAAATCAATGATTGAAGAGATGGTTAGAGAGTGCTTGGGAGTTTTATTAGTTATTCCTACCCAAGATAGGGTGTCATTTGTCTTTAATTTATCATTAGTAGAACATCAAGAAAAAGTAACTATAGCTGACGGAAAGAACTTGTTAGAGATCATTTCTCTTCAAAGTTTCTTCTAGGAAGACCTTCAGTGCATATATTAATGAATTGTATGTATTCAATCATTATACACTCTAGAGTTGTCTACTATGTGAGTGTGTAGAATATGCATTAAATTAAGATTAACTGTATTGTAAAATGTTATACAAGGGCAAAAAAATATGTGACACTCAGTTGTGAAAAATAACAAAGGTACAAACATGGATATATTATTGGCCATTAAAAAACTACTTAATCGTTAAAATATAGCTATTATATTACATGAGGATAAGTACAGTAATCATAAGACCCTTTTATGACATGCATTTATTAGGTGGTCAGGCTTAAATAAAAGAAGCAGAAAATTTTATCAGCACTATTTTTTTAATTCTAATTATGCTTCCATATTCACGCAATACTAAAAAGCCCATCTGTAGATAGCCTGTCTTATCTCTATGTGAGGCCTATTACTTAAAAAAGGATTAACTCCTAAAGTATATATCTGCAGCTGATATATAAAATTGGAATAACATTGTGTTAGTTAAATTTCATCTTCTCGATGGCAGAGGGGACTAGATTGTAAGTTATTTTCTATTTTCTGTAATGCTTGGCTCAATGCTAAATAGTACTTTCATTAGTTTTCATCTGAACTAAAAAGACACTAAAAGGATTATTTCTTTATTTTCTAATACTTCTTCTAATTCTTAAAGGTATCAATACTTAAGTATAGGCTAGACTCTACAAATATTATTAGTTTTGTAAATACTAGGCGAAGTAGGCTATATCATAATATGAACCACTGTACATCATTGTATAAGTGTGACTTTTTCACTGTCGTGCGTTTAGAATTTTTCTTCTACAGATGGGCTCACTGAGGCTCACAATTGTTCTGTCGGCAGTGTGTATGGAGCACTGTCTCTGTGCCATACATTTTGCTCCACAGAAACTGTCAAATATGAACAAAACTAAAATAATTTTCCACATCTAAGAATTAACAGTGTGAATAGCAAACAGTTCACCTAGTGCAAACATGGGTGGTCTGAGACATCTTTGTGAAGGAAATCATGTCCTAGGTAACACATAGGTAAGAGAAGACAGACTGCTATTGTGTGTTTTAATGTGCATGCTGTATACAAATATGTGAAGGGGTTGAAATGAAATCTGGTAACACAAAAAGGTGGACTTGTGCCCCATGAATTGGAATAATGAACTATGAGTATGTAATGGGTCCCAAATGGGGAAAAGACAGTGCAGAGCTCAGGGGAAATACTAGGAGCATTTACAAATGGTAGTAATTTGACTGTTTGTAGGACACAGTCTAAGATGACTAAGCTCAAACCTAAATTTAGGCCCAGGCCTATTACAATGTGGAGTCCAAATCATCTAGTCCTTCAGCTACAATTTTCTGTCTTCACCAGAGCTGTGTTATGACTTTCATGGGGCCTAGGCAGTTTGTCATGGTGGGCTGGTTTCCTTGACAAAACAATGGAAAATGTATTTTGCAACTGTATTCATTTAAAGATGTATACATTAATTTTATGTATTAAAGCACTGTCTTTGACCTCAAAGCTCATATATTTCCTCTGATTTTTAAAGAACTTAAAACACTTTCCTGGGTCCCTCTCTAAGAGTATCAGGGGTCCTAAGCTGGGTGCCTAGTCTGCCTAATGGAGAATCTGACCCTGAACTTAGCGGCAAACATATATCAGGTACATCTGAACTGAACTTCAGAAATAAACATTTTATACTACACCTTCATCTGACAGTTAAGAAAACAGTTTCAATAGCAAGGTTAGGTGATGTGCTCTGTCTCAGTGTCATAGCAGAAATGTAACTCAGGTCACCAGATTCCCCTTTCCCTTGTACTGTTCTGGAATGTCCTACATAATTTAATAATGAATCAATGTTATTATGGTTAAAACTTACACTTTAATGCTCTAATCTGGAAGGCATCCTGGCTAGCTTCCAATTTGCTGAGCACAAATCAAGTGGACCCGCTGGAAGCGGGAGAGTTCTGATAGGCAGAAAGTATCTGAGCTAGAGACCGTGAAAGGTATTTGGACCCCTACCGTAAGATTCTGAGTAAAAAGAAAAATGTATGTATTTTAAAGACATCAATGAAAATATGTTTAGACGTGTGAATGCCACACATGGGTTTTCAAGCAGAGTATTGCCCAATATGGGCTAGCTCCCTTGGATAGCAGGTACAGCCTTCATGTATCTCCATGTATACATGACACCTTCTGAATTTCTGCATGGAGATACTTACAAATGATGTTATATCCTGAATTCTTAACTATTTCTCCAAACATGTGTTCTGAATTTTGAGGAAAGGCATCCTTTTATTGCGCTGTGTATGTGTGTGTGTGTGTGTGTGTGTGTGTGCGTGCGCACATGCGTGAATATGTCTGTCTGTGTATCTAAGGAAGTATTATATAGCATAAATTTTCATTTCATTTGAGGGCATTTTAACTTATTTTCTTGCCTCCTACCACCAAGGAAGATGGAATCCTTGATACCTCAGGGTGGGGAGGTGGGGTTACATGTATCAAAAAGAAGTTAAAAATATATCTAGATTAAGTTTTCTCTCTTTCTCCAATAAGTCAGCTATAGAATGATAATAGTCACAAAAAATGAATATGTCATTAAGTCCTACTTTTCTAGAATGAAAGCCTCCTGTATTCCTTCAAGACTTCTTATTTCTTTTGTAAACACATATTCACTCTTTTAAGCATAGCGCATTAATCATTTCCATAACGTATCTTGGATTATAGAAGTTTCATTTGATAATGAAACTCTAAAACCTGTTTTTTGTTTGTTTGTTTTTTTAACTGGAGTAGTAAAACTACCAAAGAAGAAATAAAACATGTGTGGTATAGGAAGAGAGAACACAGTATGATAATAAGGAAGGGACCAGCGGTATCAGTTTCTGCCCTCCTCAGATTTACTTGTAAAAACTATTCAATTCAGCTTCTACTTCTTTGTGTTTGAATTCTAATGCAAATCAAACAGGAAATATATATCTATTTACAGATCTACACACACAAAAATACACAGTGGGCTCATATTTTTAGTACTAAATTTACATTATGGCTCTGAAGAACAAGAATACAGAGCAGTGGGAAAAAATGATAAAACTATATGAGAAGATGCAAACAAAACAAAATGTCCTAAAGCTAATAATGGTCCTTCCTAGTTTTCCTCCAAAAATATTGGGTATGTCTGGTGTGTAGTGCAAATGTGCATATTAAGTTTGTTATTATAAAGTGTGGCCACAAAACTGCAATTGTAAAGAAATTGTGCATTAGAAAGAAATTGAAATTGGAGACTTTATCAAAAACAGTTTAATTACCCTTTTCATGGTATTGTATTTGTCAAAGTCTATGCAGGTAATATATTTGTATATATTAAAACAAGAATTTAATTTTCATTTTTAGTTTGATTAGGTAGATTTATCATCAGAAAAAAATGGATAATGGAAGTGTTACAAACTATAATAAACTTACAACAAATTACATTTTTAAAATTAATGATTAGCATAAAGTTCTTCCACATACTAGGAAAGTTTGTATCCTAGCTGGCAGGATACAACAATGGGTAACAAAGTACAAACTGACTTCATGCTTTTTAAATATATTAATTTTAAATTTAAAAATAGAGATAGGTTGAAAGTAAAAGAATGTATAATACAGAGTAGAACACAAGCAGGTTTACAGTTGTTCATATAAAAATAATACAAAAATTAATAAATAATAAAAGAATAAATTTCATCTTGCATACTCAAAACTGTAAACCTATTTTTGCCCCTAATGAATCAGAGACAGTTCTCCTAGAAAATACCACAATCATAAACATGCATAAGATCTTCAAAATACATTAAACAAAATTAATAGAACAAGAGGAAAAATTTTTAAAAATCAACAATTATGCAATTACAGTAAAAATCTTCCACCTTTTCTCAAAAATATCAGAAGATACATTCTTCTCAAGTACACAGAAAAGATTATATTGTGGGCTATGAAACAAGTCACAGTATATTTAAGAAGACTAAAATTACATATGTCTGATTCTAAAAGATTTAAATTAATAACTAATAAGAGAGAGATCTGAAAATTCAAAAAAAAAATGAAAATTAAACAACTTTTATATTGTCCATTGGTTAAAGAAGAAGTCACAAAAGTATTAAAATATATTTTGAATTGAATAAAAATTTAAATATATATTTCAAAATTTGTGAGATGTGCCTAATGACAGAACTAGAGAAAAATTATAGCATTAATTACCAATTTCAGTACAGAAAAACATGGCAAATCAATTATCAAAGCCTTTCCTTTAATAGACTATTAAAAGAAGTTAATCTCAAATCAAGGATGTAAGTATATAAATGAATATTTTCCCACATATTTTCTTATTGCATTATGTCTTTTGTAAGAGTTAATTAATAAAATAGAGAAGACAAGTCAGAGGCTGGAGGAAATAATTGCACATACACATGTGATAAAAAGTATTCATATTATATTAAGAAACATAAAACTCAATAATTAAAAACCCAATTAAAAAGGGAGAAAACACTTGAACAGACATTGTAACAATTACAAAAATATACAGTTAGCAAATAAGCACATAAAATGATATTCAAATTGCAATGAAAATCTTTAAAAATCACAATTTATACCACTATACCCTTAAAATAGACAAAATAGAATTTTAAAAAGATATTACCAAGAGTTGGTGAGGACGCAGAGCAAATGAAACTTCTGTACCTTGCTGGTTTGGATGCAAACTATTATGACTATGTCAGAAAACATCCTGCAGTTACTCAAGATGTTAAGCATGCACTTATTCAAAATAACATTGCCATTCTAGATATTTGTCCAGGATAAATAAAAATTTTTCTTCACATAAAACTATATATAAGTGATTATACCTAAATTATTCACTTTTATAAAAAATTGGAAACAACCCAAATGTCCTCAAATAAGTAAGCAGGCTCTGGTACATTCATATAATGGCATACTTCTTATCTATAAAAAACTAAGAACTACTGATATATGTAACAACATGGAGGAATCACAAAAGCATTATGCTAAATATAAAAAAACCATATTGAAAAATCATATTTATATATTATTCTCTAAAAAGTAAAAGTCTAGGCATACAAAATACAACGGATTTGTAGTTGTCAAGGCATAATCACCACAAAGTGACAATGTGGGAACTTTGGAAATGTGTCCTATTTTATATGTTATTGTGCTTATAAGACTGCATATATTTGTCAAAATTTATAGAATTTTACATTAGAAATGTGAATTTATTCTATGTAGATTATACCTTCATACAAATGGCCAACAGGGACATAAAAATATGCTCAACCTCACTAATCAGCAGGGAAATGCAAATTAAAACCCAAATGAGATCTTATACCTGTCAGAATTGATATTATATGGAAGGATGAATGGCATTTTTAAAAAAGGGTATTTAACTTTCTTGAACTTTTCTTTACCAAATATTAAAGATTTAAATAATTAAAAGCATTTTAAAAGGTGTGCTTTTATAAACTGAGTAAATAAAAACTAAAAATGTGTACTTTTATAAATTATTAAGAAAACAAAACCCATATACCATTTATAAATTTAAATATGCAGTATCCAAAAAAGGATTATCATTTTGAAATTTTATTCAGACCAATCAATGGATCCTGATGGATTCTTTTGTTCTACTCTGAGACATTGGTGTTCCAAAGAAAAACATGTCTAAAGTTTTATGTATATTGTTAACCTGTTATTCTGTAATTCTAGCTACTTATAAATTGTCATAACAACATACTCAACCTAACGCCTAACTGTGTGCCATATATCATCCTTAAAGAAAAGCTACATAATCTCATCAGGACTTGATATCCTCAGCTTGACCTGGATACTTGCAGTTCAGAAAAAAGGGAGCCAGGGAGTTGGTGCATAAAATCTTAGGTCTCAGAAAGCTCGTGCCTGCTTAGGGGAGTGAGTAACTTAATAAAGTGTTCATTGATGTCAGCATGCTGGCTAATCATGCTTGTGTTGAAGGTAAAGCCGGCAGCACAAAGATTTCTGATAATTAGATGACTGAAGTAAGATTACATTTTCCCTTGGAGACAGACACAAAGGTGGGAAAGTTATTCTCAAAGGGATTTAGACATACAAGTATCTGATGGGACAGAGAAACATAGGGCAGGGTGCATATACATTAGGGAAAATCAACTAGGGCAACAAACTAAACAAAGTTGTTGTGTTTACAAGAACAAAGTGATGAAAGATGCCACTGGGCTTCTCTTGTCTCCACTCTGTTCACACACAAATTTTCAACATAAATTAAAAAAAAGAAATAATGTTTTTATGTTTCATATGCTAAGCTTTGTAATAATCCTTAGTAAAATCACAGAGAGATTAAAGAGCTATGAATTCTAAATATTGAATTAGAGTTAGAATTCTAAATATTGTATTTTACATTTTAGTGTCCAGGGATGTCCATTAGTCATTCCTTTTAAAATTATATCTAAAAGTGTCAAATTAATAATTTCTCAAAAGGAGTTGAATTATGTATTGTTCACAAAGCTATTAAGAATTTTTCATGAGATTATACAAATTCAAGTTTTGTTCATATTTAAGCAAAAGCAAATATTCTGTGATTTTCATAGAAGTGTTTTATACAATTTAAATATTTTATCTCCTAGTCTGATCTAAATATTAAAAATTATCAGGTGATAAATTATATAAACTCAGTATTGTCAAAAAGAAGTTTTATACTTTAAAGCAAGCTCCCTGTTCCTATTATTATTATTGTTATTATTATTATTTGATAAAATCAACTGAAACATTTTAACGGCCTGACACTTTGAATCCGCATTTGCTACTGAAATATCCTTGACAATTAAAGTTAGTATTAAGAAAGAGAACACTAAACAGTTTACATGAGACAATTTTTTGTATTTTTAAAACATCACATAAATATACCGTTACAAAATAAAACAGACTGCACACTATTATCACAATTTAAACCGGTAGTAGTGAGAAAAGGTATGGAACAGCATGAATTCTGCTAGAAACTGAGCCCTCTCTTGACTTTTCTTACTTTATATATCAGCACAATATGTTTTTTTTTCTTTAATTGTTTGATTTATAATTACACACTGCATAGCAACATTTCTGTCAAGGAGAAATCCTATCTATGACAGTGTCCCATAAGATTGTAGTGGAGCTGAAAAATTCCTATTGTTTGGTGATGTCATTGCCATTATAATGTCACAGAGCAACAATTATTCACATGTTTGTGGAGATGTTAGTGTAAACAAACCCACTGTGCTACCACTCGTATAAAAGTACAGTATATACAGTTATAGACAGTACATAATACTTGATAATAATAATAAACAACTATGTTATTGGTTTATGAATTTATTATACTATATTTTTAGTTATTTTAAAGTAGACTCTTTCTAGTTATTAAAAAAAATGCTTATTGGACCTGGCCACGTGGTTCTGTTGATAAAGCATTGTCCCAGCCTGCCGAGGTCATGGGTTCGATCCCTGGTCAGGGTACGTATAAGTAGAAATCAATGAGTACACAATTAAATGAAACAACTAAGTGGAACAAGAGTGTTTCTACTGTCCTCTTTTTCTGAAATCGACTGTACAATGGTATGTCTTGTTTTGCTGGCAACAAGTTGATCCATCTCATATTTACTGCATCTCTTGATTGCATCATTTTCTTTTATGATTGATTTAATCTCATGTTGTTCTGTATAATAACATGCTGTACATGCTTGCGATTTAAGAGAATTGGCTATATCATACAACCTAGGTGTATAGTAGGTTATACCATCTAAGTTTGTCTGACTGCACTCGGGATGTCCACATGAGGAAACCACTTAATGCACTTCTCAGAATGTATCCCAGTGATTAAGGGAACCATGATTGTACTTAAGTTTTGAATATTTTAGCAAAAGATTTTATAATAGAACACAATGATGCAAACGGCATTGTCCTACTATTTCAGCAAAAATAAACCATTAAAACTGTTATCATTCCATCATTTAATCATTCAATAAACATCTATTTAATACTTAGGATAAAGCAGATATTATGATATATAAGATTTAGAGGCACAACAATATTATTTTAAATAAGCTTCAAATTCAACAGGGAGAAATAATAACATTATAAGCTGAATAAGTAGCATTTTTAAACGTATCGATATTTGCTTATTTAAAAATGTGCCTTGATGCATTTTTTTTGTGTGTGTGACAGAGAGACAGATAGGGACAGACAGACAGGAAGGGAGAAAGATGAGAAGCATCGATCCTTCGTTGCAGCACCTTAGTTGTTCATTGACTGCTTTCACATTTGTATCTTGACCAGGGCTCCAGCAGAGTGAGTGATCCCTTGCTCAAGCCAGCAACCTTTGGGCTCAGCCAGTGACCAATGGGTCATGTCTAAGATCCCACACTCAAGCCAGCGACCCCGCACTCAAGCCGGATGAGCCCATGCTCTAGCCAGTGACCTTGGGGTTTCAAATCTGGGTCCTCCGCATCCCAATCCCATGTTCTGTCTACTGTGCAACCACCTGGTCAGGCCCTTTAAGCATATTGCTCATTGTTACACCAAAATTGATTTAACATTATTGTTTGAGCAGGAGGTTTTGTGTGTTAGGCTCCAACAGTGTGAATAGAATAAAGTTATGATTACTTAGCACTGAGTTTCAAATTGTATTTTTTTATATCTGTAGAATAAATGCCTTCTTTATATCTGTAGAATAAATGCCTTAAAAGCCTGTAATTATTGAATTTGTAAAGCTTATACTAAGAACTTCAGTATGGAGAGAGATAAAGATAACATGTGGAATTCCTATCACACTGGCAAGAGGCAAACCAGTCTGAGTTCTAAAGAAGAGCTCTCAGAAGAAAAAAAAAAATGACAAGTGGTCAAAAGACATCAGACTCCAGGCTTCTGGCACTTTCTTTATCTTCTCTATGTCTAGTAACATGCTTGAGGTAGGCTGAGGGGTGGGGAGTAGAAGTTAGAGGTACAGACTGAGTGGTAGACAGAAATGGTTGAAAGAGTCTGGTGGGTGAGTTGGAGGATAGTCTAACATGGCCCCATACAATTAAGGAAGTCTGAGGAAGAAGCAACTCATGAACCAGAACAAACATTAGAAAGGAGAGAGAAAAAGAAAAAAAATGGGACCACTGACTTTAGCAGCAGATTACCACAGGACACTTCTAGAAAGCGTAACCACACAGAAACTTCATTTCTTTAACATGGCCTCTTCTCCTTTCTGTCCATCCACTCTTTTTCTTAATCATCAAACTCTTAGGACATTAGATTCTGGTCAGTATCAAACTGTCTGAAAAACAAGGCCTCAGGCCTGTTGACCACAGAAGGAGAGTTTTGATCAAGCTAAATATAATATCTTGACTTGAGTTGTGTTTCAACCCCAGGCCAATGAGAAAGCTGAAGGATGTGCAGGCTGCACTCTCATGAACCCAGGCAGAACAGATCCATGGCTGTCCTGGCTGTGCAGCTCGGTGGGTTATAGCATTGTGAAAAAGTACCAACAAACTGTAAAACAGTATTGGCAATGCCATTTTAAAGAGGAAAAGTCAGGCTTATTCCCCCTCTTTTCTTTAGAGAATGGAGGGAAAAGGTCGTGGAAGCTTCCTGGTTTACTAGGATGACTATGTCATTTAGTTTAACTATAGTTCTCTGAAAGAATAAATGTTATCTGAAGAACTTCCTTTCCCTTTCAATAAGGACAATATTTACATATCCTGATTTACACTGATTTTACTCTTCCTCCCTTCCTGGAATCCTGAGAGTAACATATACCTCTAACAAAAGGATGGGAGGGAGACACTAAGAGACTTGTGAATGTCTTTAATATGTAAAATGACATCACTATTGTGTTATCTTGTAAGTTTTAACATGTAGGAATGTTTTTATAGATCCTATAGATGAATGTTGTAAGCTGATTGTGTCATGCTCTCCCTCCTTTTCCCCCAACCTATGTGATCAAGTGTGTATAACTAGCTTCAGGGCTATTTTGCACACACACGATTTGTGTTAGCTATACCCTGTGTAAGTCATATACAGCCGGCTTATTAATAAATCTCCTTCTAAAAATTCTTCTGTATCCTGCCTTGGTGGCTCTATGTAAACTTGCAGAATTAAGGTACACTACTTTACAACAGCATCATCCTAATTTGTCAAGGTTGCAAGCTCAATTCCTGGTCAAGCCACATACAAGAATCAACCAGTGAATGCATAGATAAGTGGAACAACAGAACAATGTTTCTCTCTCTCTCCCTTTCTCACTCTCAAAAATAAATCAATAAATAAAAATTAAAAAAAAAAAAAAGAGAACAAAGCCATGGCTGACATCAGGACCTGATACAATGATTAATTTCTTTCAACCCTGGCTCCAACAAATCAGTAGAGCTCATGATCCCAACTTTTTCAGCCCCCATCTTTAATTAATTTCTCCTTATATAAACTGTCCCCTGGAAGCCATTTTTGACATTGGCTTGCTTGTGACTCCAGGTTTGGCACCATTTCCTCAAATAATAAACCCTTACTTTTTTGGCTCCAAACTTATGTTCCCATTTAGGCTTTGATGCATTTAAGCAAACAGACCTCTTTAGTTCAGTAACAAAAGTATTAAGACATCTACACTAATCAGAGGCCAGCACAACTCAGGTTATCTATCAAATGATTGTTCTTCAAAAGTGTATGGTGTAGGTTTTTAGGTATTAGCAACTTTGCAACAGGAATGAAGGCCAGGCGCCACCACCACTGGGTCATCTGTGCTTCCCTGCAATGTTTTGTCTCTGCTCTTCCCTACTAGATCTCTCCCTGCAAACACATTTTCCAAACAGGCAGGAGTCATCCTAGCTACTACTGATTGTTTCTTAATTTCTTTTTTATTTCATTTATTTTTTTATTTTAATATTTTTACTCATTGATTTTAAAGAGAGAAGAAAGAAGAGAGAGAGAAAGAGAAAGACAGACAGAAACATCAATCTGTTCCTGTATGTGCCCTGACCAGGGATCAAACCAACAACCTTTGTCGAACAAGAACAATGCTCTAACTAGCCAAGCTATGCAGCCAGAGCTGGCCCCACATTTCTAAGGTCAGCTTGCTCTGCCTCCATGGTCAGTTATTCATCAGAATTACTGATCATGCTGCTCCCTGCCTCCCAGATATCTGTTCACTTCTTTAAACACCAGTACCCGAATTCAGACAATAACAATTGGAAACCATGATAATGCAGGACAAGTGTGCAGAGCAGAGGATCATGGAAGGGAATGCAGTAAAAGTTATCAGCACATTTGATGGGGGTCCTGGACCCAGAAATAGTCCAGCTGAATACACACACTTGACATTTTTAGCTAGTTGATCCTTATAGAGCCTAATTTTATCTTGAGATAGTTCTTGAACATAAACTTTCATATATAACCAATTATTATATGCCAAACACTAGGCAATGTACTTTCAGAAATGCTAAGTTAATGCTTAAAATATTGTGAAATAGATTTCTAATTATATTATTGGAAAAAATAAGACAGAGAATCCTTAAAATGCATGCGTTGGGCTATAGATTATAACATCATATTAAATAGTTTCTTAAATATAGATCAAATTATTTAATCTTAATTTCAATAAAGTGTAGTTTTAAAGTCTATTTAAATTTTATATTGACTGGGGCATCAGAATTTTTACTTCCATTATGCTAATTGTATTTGATTAAATTTAGAAATAGCAATTTAAATATTAATGTGTTTTTCATATTATAAAAATGAATGTTTGGCCTCTATTTTAAAAAATACCTGGCCTCTATTTTAAAAATGTAAAATAAAACATTATATTTTCTCTGAATGGCAAAGTTAAGTAGCTCTACCAAATGGAATTATGATTCCTGAACACGGAGATTATAGATAGATTTATTTTTGGTGAAATCTTCATACTAACATTAATAAATATTTCCTAGCAATATTCTCGTGCTTAGTATTTTATTTTCCTCAGTTCAAATTCCCAAGAAGATTTTAAGTGCCTTGTACTTATATGCTTTTAGATGGTAGGGAAGAAGGGTGGGAAATGATAAAGAAGTAAAAAAAAATG
Source organism: Saccopteryx bilineata (assembly GCF_036850765.1). NCBI lineage: Eukaryota > Metazoa > Chordata > Mammalia > Chiroptera > Emballonuridae > Saccopteryx > Saccopteryx bilineata. The sequence goes on from NC_089490.1 coordinate 290,494,111, forward strand.
CAAAATAGCAGTTGAGAGAACTAAAGAAAAAGGCATGGGGTCCTTTAATTGAGCTAAGCATGTACCAATTGCACTTTTTTTTTGTTTGTTTCACTGAAGGATGAACCATCAATATAGAGACAAAAAGACTTCTGCAGGGCCAACATTAGCTGAGTGCTTGCTAGGTAGACCAGATATATTTCTATATAGTTGCAATACTGTTTCTCACCTTACAGTATTTACTGCTCTAGGGAAGGATTATTTATTACTTACTTTTTAATCCCGAGGATCTAGCATGGATTCTTGTACAAGCAGTCATTCAATAAATTCTATTCTGCCCTTACAGGTTACCGGCAACTAGATCATTTTAAGTATTAATCCGATTTAATTGATAAATCACTCAAGGCTGACGAGTTAAGTAATATGTTTAATTCAATGTAGCTAGTAAGTGACTAAATTGGGATTTTAAGTCTTTCTCCTTTGTCTTTATTATAGTCTTTTCTAACAGTAGACTCTACAACTTTTAAACCAGCAAAAAAACATAGTTACAGAAATGAAAATAAAACGGATCACTAGAAATGGTTTAAAAAAATTCCTGTCTCCTATTTTTTAGAGAAAATTATTATTTATTAAAATAACTGTGGCAGGTGTACATCTAAATGGCCCTCAGTGATCACTTTTTTCCTGATATTTATACCCATGTGCAATCCATCCCTCTCGAATGTAAGCTGACCTAGTGATTTGTTTCTAACCCACAGAATGAAAAAAATGGTTAAGGGAAAGTAATAAATTCCAAAGACATCTTACCAGCAGACTCTTTCTACAGCTTCTGCGTGCATGCTTACATATACAAGCTGATATGAGAAGAGGATCACGTGGAAAGGGACTAACCTTCGCCCATTGCCAAGAACTATCAAGGAACTGAGGTTCTTATGGACCAAGAACCCACAGGAACTGAATCCTGCCCACAATCATCTCTTCAGTCCCTCTCATGACACCTTGATTATAACCTGCGAATGATTCTAAAGCAGTGGACCCAGCTAAGATATGTCTGGATTCAGAACCCACAGCCACTGTGGTGATAAATACATGCTGTTTTGAGCAGCTAAATTTTGCAATATATTGTCACACATTAAGATATAACTAATACAATAATATGCAAACAAATTAATTTTATAAAAGAGTCTAAAAAAACCCATCAGTATCTTATAATCATACGAAAACATGTAGGAAAGGAACAGAGTATCTCAGAGGCCTACTTGAAGAATAGTTCCTTAAATTACAACGAATGCCATAATTCATGTTGTTCCAATTGCAATAAGACAATTCAAAAACAAATTTTTAAAAAATTTTTAAAAATATTTTTTATATAAACCCATTTTTATAAGCTTATTTCATCAATTCAGACATACTCTTTTTCAAATTTTACTTCCTTTAAATGTAGAAAATGTCTTTCAATCAGACACAGTTGAATTAAAGTTTGCTTTCTTATTAAAACAATAGTGCACATATAACAGATGAATTGCAGTAATTAATAATGGTGTTAATGATATACATTTTTAATATATATTTTAATTCTGTGATTGGAATAAAAAGCAAGGATTTTTTTGTATAGAGTGGTCCTCAGGAATTCTGAAATCAACAAAGAAATCATAGCCCATAACTTCACACACATATTTCTCACAGCAAGTTAGAAAGTTATTTTTTTCACTTGTTCAAATTAATTGATGTGGCCCTATTTAATCAATATAGTGAAATTGATATGACACAAATTGAACTTTGGGAATACAGGGTAGTTTTTTAATCCAACAAGAAATGTACATGGTAATGACAGCCTCTGATGGATTATTACTATTAAGTTTTCTAGAAAAATGATTGGATTTCGTTATCAGGAGTGTGCAGTACCCTATTTGCAAAACATGAGGACACACCCCTCTAGAAGATGTAACTCCCATCTTCTGTTTCCGAGACAAACTGCAAAGAAACTGATTGTATCGTGGCAATCATCTAGGATAATCCTGAAGCATTCTCAGACAGAAAAGAATGTTAAACAGTGCAATGTAATGGTTTTCATTCTACTCTTACTGGAGATATCTGTTTCTTAAAACTGAATGCTAATTGAAGTGTAAATCAGCAGGAGAGAATGTGTGGAAAGTGATATCAGCACTGAACTCTTATTATTTCTTGTCTCGTTTGACTATAGTTATTGGAGTTAGTAAAACACCTCAAAAACCAAGCTCAGGAAAAAACTATGCATTTGTACTTTCTGCTGTTAATGTATCTTATAAGCAAGTATAAATAACTGGGTGGTTAGATAAGACTCATTTTCATAGCAGTATGATTCACTTTTATAGCCTTCCTGGCAAAAAGATATTAAATCATCTTTCTTTTCTATGTGTTCTCTTTCTTTCCCATATAGTAGCTTCTAAAAGTTTGTTCATCATTTTCATTGTATTCTTTGTTCTATTGTTTGGTTTGCCAGCATCTTTTTTACTGAAAAATAAGAGGAAAAAAAAAAAGAAAATGATAGCTTTCATTTACAATAAAAAAGAAAAAATGTCCTTGGAAGTATTTAGGGCAGCTGGTGGAGACATTCTCAGTATGATTGGGACAGTGTTGCTACATAGGACATCCTGGGTATTGTCTCAAGCTTTAAATACATTGTTTAGGGGGCAAATAATGTACTGGTCATTAAAGAATTAGAGTCATATGAAAACACAGTACATAGTAGAGATGCTGTATTTTCACTGTGTTTTGAGTAGAAAGACCTCTAGCAGAAAGACTTTTTCGACTGGGTTTCTCTTGTTCTCCCACCTCTACTGAAAACACCTTGACTTAACAATTCAATAAATAATCCTTTGTTGATTAAAGCACTTGCTTTAATAGAAAATGACAAATACAACTCTGAATCTGAGGATCTTATATTTGGAGAGATGCAGAAATAGAAAAAACAAATAACACTGTTTTGCAGGTAAAAATATAAAGTCTAGAAGAGCATGACTGTCGTGACCCAGTAGCTCAGTGGGTTGGAGCACTGTCCCAACATGCCAAGGTTGAGGGTTGGATTCCCAGACAGGGAAAATACAAGGATTGACCAATGAATGCATAAATAAGTGGAACAACAAATTGATCTCTCTTTCTCTCTTTCTACTCTCTCTCTTTTTAAAAATAAATAAATAATTTAAAAAAAAAAACAGAATATGACTTAAGGCAGACCAGACAGCTGAGAAATATAGTCTTATAATAATTTTAAAAAAGGTGTTTTCTAAAAAATAAATTTAAATAAGGTGTTTTCTGGTTTTATTATATGGTCAGTGTTACTATACAGCTACAATACAAGTACTGTGGATCTGAAAGTGTTAAAAATAATTACTTGCTATTCCTAGGACATACTCTCTGAGATCTAAGGATAGACCACATCATAGCAATGAAAACGCACAATGAAATAGAAAAATGTAAACAAGTATAGATAAAAGGCATGTTTGAATCAATGGACCTGGCATCAAACATGCAATATATTCCCTTTCTAAAACTATAGTGAAATAGAAAAATACCTCCTTTGTAATGAAATTAAATCTAGAGCAGTTTGGTTTTCAACCTTTTTACACTTGGGGAATAGTGAAAATAGGAGAATTATTTCAGGGACTGCTAAGGTAGAAAATTCCTGAGTATAAATGAATTCAACTAAGATCACTGATAATCTTCAGGGTGGTTAATTTTTTCTAGGACTGGCATGAAATTTGTGGCAGACCAGTCCATGGATTGGTGGTTGAAAAACACTAATTTAGATTTTGAAGCTTTAAAATTGTATCCACACTCCCTGCTGATTATATGGTACAGAATTTACACAATATTAATTTGGAACAGAAAAGTAAGAATCATAAAAGTATTTCTTTGTCTGACTCTAGTTAAGGAAGGTACACATCAAAATTTTAAATTCTAAATAGTAGAGAATTGAAAAGTATTTGGCAAAGTAGCCAACATGACATGTCAGAAGCCTATAAAATGGGTCAGGGATCAATCCCACCATATTTTCCTTGTCATTGCCTTCCATAACCTCCTTATTGTTGAGTCTATAATTTGATAAAGCATTGGTTTTGTTTCCCAGACAAGATAAACAGAGAACCAGGCACACTATTAAGCTAGTATTGTCTGAAGTAATTCTCTCTGCCAACTAGAGTAAAATGTGTTATCTGGATATAAATTTTGGGCACCTGTTTAAACTGGGGCATAGCATCAGACCCATATTTATCATGGTTTTTATTCTTTATTTTGCTACCTGCCTTTTCTAAGAAATTCCAAGAGAATAGGAATCATATATATATTTTTAATTTATTTCCCCTCTGCTTTCCCATAGCCCAGAACAGTGGCTGATGAAAATGTGCAGACTTCCGCTTCAACCATCATGCCATTTTCAACACAGAAGTCAAGTACCTGGAGGCATTCACATGTTCTAATGAGTATGGCCACCTTCCCAATTGATTAACATGCTCTTTAATAATGTTTTCTTTCTTTTTTATATACTTTGTTGATACATATTCAATGTAATTGTTAGGCACATATTTAATGTATACATTTTGATGAGTTTGCACATATGCATATACTCATTATATGATCACCATAAAAGAAGTGATAACATATGCATCACATCCAAAACATTTCTTTCATCCCTTGGCTCTTGTATGTGTATGTATAGTAAAGGTGGGGAAGTATATACTTCCTGTGCGGAAAGCTCTGTTTACATTTCACATATTTCACATTTCATATCCTCAAGTCTCAATTCAAATATCATCTTAGAAATTTCTAACTGTTCATTTAAAATTAGCCCTCTTACACATTCTTGTTCATTTATCTCATTCATTTCTTTCAGATTTCATCACACAGTTACATTAATTTTATCTATCGTTTAACTGTTTGTTTATCATCTACCCCTGAAATAGATTCTACATGAATTAAAAAAACCCTGATATTTATTGTTCTTTGTTGCAATCACAATAGCAGAGCAATGTTGAGCAACAAATCAAATGAAACAAAGAATAAATGAATAACTTAACTCCTTTCTAAGACTAGGGAGCTTCTGTAAAACCTTTTATATTTATCATAGGTGGTGCTTCTTCTGCTGAATATAATGTTCCAAACAATATAAAAGATTTCTTTAACTTTCATTTGATTTCCAAAAACAGTTTGAATTCTCACTTTCAAGTCTAATCATTAGACTGACATTCCTTATAATGATGTTGTAATTTAATTTCTATATGTAATTCAGCGAAGTGATCAGGTTAAAAATGCCATATCTTTTGGAAATTGTCTTAAAGCATGAAGTGGTTTCTATTGTGATCGATCATAGCAAATGTTCACTACACAAATATCTTGGAAATTAAATGTTATGATCTTGATGCCAGCATTTTTTATTCTTTCCCTTTGCCAAGGTACTAGCTGCCTTCCAATTTAATTACTCCAAATTATATCAGTCATACTCATACTCTTTTCATGCAATTTACCTATAATTATTTTATCTGTTATGTTTTTCAAATAAAAGGATATATTATATTACATTGCATGAATTTAGTTATTATTAGAAAGTTAAAACTTTTAAGAGGTATCCAGACTTAGTAAAAAAGTAGACTTCAGTTATCTCATTTTTCTACTGCAAAGACCAGTAACATTTAAATGCTCACTATGTAGGTTATAAAAAGATAAGTGATTTTTTTTCCAAGGCTAATGAGAAAAAGGATCTGTTTTTGATGCAATAAATTTGGATTATGGTTAGCATATGGTTCTCAAGATTTTTTGCATTTTTAGAGAACATTGAATATGACTTTTATACATGGAGATTTCTTAAAACTGAAAGCCAACTAAGACAAGAAAGTATAAAATAAATACATAAATGTAAAAACAAATAGTAGCATTGATAGAGGAGCTTTCAATAGACTATAATTATTTTAGAAAATTTGAACATAAGTAAAATTTTTCCTATTTTTTAAAAGTATTATACCAGTTTATCTTCTGTAAGAACTTAGATGTGAAACCAAATGATATTTACTTTCCAGAATGTTTTTGGTAAATATTCCAATGCTTTCATTGATTCCAGATTAACAGGACTATCAAATTTATATATCTATTAGACTACTGGACTAAGGCCAATGTCTTGTGTTCCTAGATTTGTATATCAGTTAAGTCCACTTGTGGCATTACTACTCTAGTACTGGTTCACAGGGTATATGCACTATCATTTCTTTAGCACATATCTTATCAATACTTCTTTTTTTCAGGAACAACAAAGCAAGACAGTGACTTTAAAACATACACACAAATCTCTTACTATTATGATTTGATTAATTTTAGAATCTCACCCTTTTAAAACATTATCACTTTAGTCAAAAATATTTGTATTGTCTTCTGAAAAGAAACATCAAATCTAGCCCCTTGAGAATGCATCATAATATTGATAGTACATTTATATCAATAAAAATATAAAATATATATTTAAAATAGCACTATAAAAATAGATCTATAAAAATAGCACTATTGACATTTTAGACTGGCTAATTTTTTTGGGGGGAGTGGCGTCCTGTTAAAGATAGGATGCTCAGCAGCACCCCTGGCCGCCCAATGTCAGCAGCACCCCCATGCTCAGCTGTGACAGACAAAACTGTCTTCACATTTTATCAAATGCTCCCTGAGGGGGGCAGGAACAAAACTGACCCCATCAAGACCCACAAAGTCTGACATCATCTAGAATTATTTTTCTACTTAGATAAAAACTTAATTAAGCATAGAAAGCCAACCCTAAACAAAAATGTGAAAGTTTTAAAAAAAAAAAAAGATTAAAATGAGGATATGGCAAAAGACCGGAAAAAAGGAGGCTTTTAGCATATGTTTGCTAATTAATTCATATGAAAACTTACAAAGTAAGCCAAGTTGTTTATGAATATCATTCTGTTTTCTCATTTCTAAGCTACTTTCTTAAAAGCTTAAAGTTCAATATGACCTCAAAGGTACTCTAATCCAAATCAGTAATTGAATTAAGTACAAAGAATGAGTCATCATAGGGCAAATTATTTCCCCAAGGGTTAATATTGGCATTAGCCAATCCAAAATCTAATGCTCCAGACTCAGTCTCACAAAAGTAGTAAATCTTTAAAATGGAATTTTTTTAAAAAATAGAGAACTATTGCGAATCCATTCGACCAATTATTGGAAGTTAACCCTAGATTAGTCACATGCAGAATTCTTTTCCGCATATCACTATCTTCTTAAGTATCTCGATTTCCAATAATCAAAGACGCTTCTGCTTCTGAGTAGATGAGATTTTAATCTTTTTTTTTAATTTACTCATTTTAGAGAGGAGAGAGAGAGAGACAGAGAGAGAGAGAGGAGAGAGAGACAGGGGGGAGGAGCTGGAAGCATCAACTCATTAACTCCCATATGTGCCTTGACCAGGCAAGCCCAGGGTTTCGAACCGGCGACCTCAGCATTTCCAGGTTGATGCTTTATCCCACTGCGCCACCACAGGTCAGGCGAGTAGATGAGATTTTAAAGTAACAGAGAATATTAAAAATTTAATTGCAGGCCGCATAAACTCATTACGTGAGCCGCATTTGACTTGCAGGCCATATGTTGGCCATGCCTGCCTTAGGCTATAAGGACCCTGCCCTCTTATAGCCTGTCTCCCACACCCCATGCAAACTATAAGTGAGCAAACATATATGTCATATTTACAAACTTATTTGACTTACACCAAGGAATAATTTTAAAGCATAGGTTTCTTAGCCTCTGTTGCAGTTAGAAGCCCACACATAAATGGGGCCTCACAAACATGATGCATCAAAATCTGAAATGATATCAATTAGTAGAAGTGGTTTCAGGCAACCTCTGGAAACCTCAGGACAGTAAAAGAAATGTTGACTTTATTATCAGTTCTCGTAGAGCTGATGACTTCAAAAACAGACCAGCTGAAATTAAAAATAAAATTTCATTATCCCATGATTTGCAGTAGCAAAACAGCTAATTAAACTATGACATATGGTAACCTAGGATAACATGCTCACTGAGCACAAGACTTTGAGGGATAGAGTGCCTGTTGATAGAATAATATATATAATTGGCATGAGGAATGTGTGAACTGTGAAGGTAAGCTGGTTATATAAAACTGTACTACTGACAGCTTGAAGAAAATGAATAACAAGCTCAAAGCCCTATAGTTTGGCTCCAGGTCCACAGAGAAAAATCACAGAAATTTTATGACTGATGAAATAATCTTGTATCATCTACAACAGTAGACCTAAGGCAGAGCACTAATTTCAAAAGTTTGATCCTGCCAATTAAATATAAAATTCAGAAGTTGGTTTTATACACAGTCCTATTACCACCACAATATGAAAGCTATTGAATTGATTGAGAACAAATAAGACTAAATAGCGAAGCAGGGAAATGTGTTGTGTTCCCCAGACTCCCAAACATCCCTGAGTCTCTAGTGTTTGCAGAAGCAGCCCTTCCTTCCAAGTCCAAGAAGACCCTTTTTTGCTTTTGTTTAAAATCCCATAACAAAATCATCTGAGAGTAACCTTATCAGGGAAAGCTATTCTTATTATGCCCATCCTCCAACATTTTTAATTATCTCTTGATCTAAATTAGAGGCAGAACTCAATTTGCCCCAGGGAGACAATTACAAACTCAAATTCTAGAATAGATGATTAAGCATGAAAACAACACAAGAATTTATGGGTTTGTTTCAGCAAAATCTAGAGAATATGCATATAAATAAATTTTGAAAGTACTAAACCAAGAATTATGGAACATAATTTCATAATGAAACTGTATTAATATGATTATCCTTCTCATAAAGTTTAGAATTACTATACTAACCCCTGCACACGATATTGGGGTTTGCTACGTTGCTTGGTTCAATAATTAAAATATGGACTTAATGAAGACTCTGAGATGCTTAAAACTCTTTAATATTTTGTACATAAAAAAGATTCATTTAAGGAAATGAGAATGGTTTTATTCTGTGTAATCCACTGTAAGGCCAGGAGCCGTCATCGTGACCATTCACATGCAGGTTCCCATTGGATTCGGGTAGACGATAAAGAAATGGCGGAGTCAGAGGATGGGGGGCCATCCTATTTATTGGTGTCTCACCAAGACAGGCAAACCACAAAAGAAGACAAGGGAAAGCAGAAAACCAGCTCTTCCCATGAAGGGCAAGGGATCAGGGGAGCCCCTGCAATTGTGAGAGCAGGAACTGTGTGTCTGAGCTCCTGGTCTGTCCCACTTTATAGTGTAGAAAACCAAAATCCCTTAATCCAATATACAAACAAGGAAGTCTCCGATACAAAGTCACTTATCCAAGGCATAATTGGATTCCTCATGAGAGTGCACCACCCAGATCATACAATCAGTCAAGGGTGTGGGGAAAAGCTTAGTCCCAAAACCAAACCTCAGGCTACAACAACCTGGCCTGTTTATAGCCTGTCCCCCACACCCAATATAAGTCACAAGCGAGCAAACATATATATCATGTTTACAAACTTATTTGACCAACATTCCACCCCTTTTGCTCGCTTTACAATCTAAACCACAGGCATCTTCCATGATGGTCACTGAACAAAGAGTAGGATACATTGCATAAACAGAAATAGTACCAACTACAGCAATAGGATTAACAGATCAAAAACTATGGGCGAAATGAGAGAGCTGTCAGTGGCACCAAGAGAGGCAAATCTCTTCCCTCTGGCAGAATACAGGCCAGAGTTTTATCTGCAGACAGCACTGTAGCTGGCACCAGAGGCCGCCCTGAGCGGGCGTACCAAACCTTATTGGCCAATACACCAGCATCTGCTGGTTCTATGTGTAGTAAAATAGGGGAACTCATTATTGGCCATAAAGAAATTACAAAGGTGCCCTTCAAAATGCTGTCCCCTTGAGCACTCAAGGGATAATACACTTCTACCTTAGGTGGCCAGGTGCTGGTTGCCCAAGGAGTTAACTAAAGGTCCACCTCTAACCCCTTTCCCCATGGTGCCAACAAGGCCACCCATCTCAGATGGGGGGCCTGTACAGTCCAGGGCCAAGTCCATTGAAGCCGTTGTCCTTTAAGAAGGGCTGTTGGAGCAGGCAAGAGCACGTTGCCCTGCTGTCCGAAACCTGGCTTGAGTAAAATGTCCTTAGTGCGTATCTGCAACTAAATAGGGGCAGCTGTCCGATGCAGGAGGGCCTCTACTGGAGCTGGGCTTCCCCGTCGAGGTCGCTCATTCAAAATCCGGAGTCCTGTCCATAAGTGGCGTGTCCATCCAGTAAGAGAGCCGGTGCCCCCCTCCTGTCGCAGTCCCTGCTTTAAGAGTCCATTATAACGCTCAATGATGCCAGCAGCCTGGGGGTGGTAGGGAACATGGTACTTCCAGTCCACCCCCAGCTTTTGAGCCCATTGCCTCACTGTTGAACCAGTGAAGTGGGTACCATTGTCACTTTCAAGGATCAGCGGTCGCCCGTATGCAGCACTCAGGCGGTCCAGAGCCTGTATGACTGCCCTCTGGTCAGGGTTAAGAGCGGGGTAAGCAGCAAGCAGCCCGGTGGCAGTATCTTCACAAGTGACTGCATACTGGTACCCTTCTGACTTTGGTAAGCATCCAATGATGTCTATCTGCCATCGTGTCAGTGGGACATGACCCCTCTGGATCTGTCCAGGTGACACCAGTGGTCTCCGAGGGTGTTCCTTGGAACATACTGCACATTGCTCACAGGCTGCAAGTACCTCTGCATAGGACACAGGCAAGTTCCAAGCCTTAACCGTAGCCCACATAGTTTTCTGTCCTGCATGGAGCAGGCGCCGGTGGAGCCACTGTGCCACATCACCTGCAGGTGCAGTCTCCAACCATCGCACCCTTGCCAACGTATCTGCCTCATCATTCCCAGGATGGGCTAGAGGGGCATGCCCTGTGACATGATATACTGTCACCTGCTTCTGGTGTCCTATTTCCCATAAGTCCTGCCACATGGCCTGACCCCATAATGGACGGTGCATTACCATCCACTGGTTAATGTGCCAAGTAGCAATCCAAAGGGTCAGTCCACGATAGACAGCCCAACTGTCAGTACAGATCACCAGAGGTGAAGGTTCATTATGGGCAACTAGCCAAACAGCTCTTAATTCTGCCCATTGGCTGCTTTGGCCTGTACCCGTGTCCATCCAAATAGTCTCAGTGGCCGGATGGAAGGCGATAGCCGTCCATTTGGCAGGTTGGCCCCTGCTGGAACCATCAGTATACCAGGCATCTTCGGGGATGGGCACCTGCCCCTCCTGGTAAGGACTGACCTCAGGTTCTGCCTCCTGAGCCCCAGTTGCACCTGACTCTAAGGTCGCATAGGTGACTGGACCCAAGACCTCCTGCAGTTCTGCCCTCAATGGGCTGGTGCTAAGAGCACAGCGTTGTTGCAGATAGGCACCCCACTTGGCCAGGGTAGACATTTGGGCCATACCACTACGGGGTTTAGTTGCCCAATCTCTCACCCATCCAGCTATAGGGTATGTTGTTTTGACTGTAACTGGTGTTGTGGTTGTAATACTCTCAGTTGCCAGGAGGGCAGCATACACAGCTGCCAGCTGCTTCTCTACTAATGAGTAACGAACTTCAGCACCTTTCCACAATTGGGACCAAAATCCAATAGGTTGCCGTAGGTGCTCTGTCCACTGCCACAAGCCCCATCCAAACCCCTCCGAGGTTACATGAACAGCCAGCTCACAGGGCCTGGCAGGATCAAACACATTCAAGGCCTGTGCCACCTTGACAGCTCTCTTAGCAGCTGCAAATGAACCTTGCGCCTGCTCAGTCCAATCCCAGCGAACCCCCTTTCGAATAAGGTTGTACAAGGGGCGTAGTAACTGAGCCAAATGCGGTATAAATGCTCGCCAATACCCCAACAAACCTAAGAATTCCTGTAACTGTTTTACCGTAGTGGGCACGGGGTATGCTTGAATCTTATCTATAACTGCGTCAGGGATAACTTTTGTCTTACCCGACCAGACAACTCCCAAGAATTTAACAGATAACCCAGGTACTTGTAATTTGTTCTCGTTAACTGCCCAGCCACATGCTTTCAAATGGGATAGCAGGGTAGGGACTGCTTGCTCCAATTCTGAAAGAGAATCACTAGTTAGCATAATATCATCAATATAATGGTACATGCGGACTACCTCTGGCTGTTTCCATTTAGCCAGGTCAGCAGCCACCAGCCCATGGCACAAGGTGGGGCTATGCAAATAGCCCTGGGGTAACACTGTAAAGGTCCATTGTCTCCCTTCCCAACTGAAGGCAAATTGGTCTTGACTCTCTGCGGCTATATCAATAGAGAAAAAAGCATTGGCCAAGTCTGCCACAAAGTGGTATGTCCCCAACTCATGGCTTAGCCGATTCATCATGTTAGCTATCGAGGGAACAGCAGCATGCAAAGGGGGAACAACTTTATTAAGTTCCCTGTAATCTACTGTCATTCTCCAGGTTCCATCCGCTTTGCGCACAGGCCATACTGGGGAGTTGTAAGGACTGTGTGCTGGCCGGATGATCCCCACCTTTTCTAGTTCAAGGATTGTCCCTGTGACTTCTTCATAACCACCTGGCAGGCGGTACTGCTTGGTGTTAGTCACACGCCGAGGGATGGGTAATTGCAAAGGGGAATGTGATGCATGTCCCCGCAATACTGCCTTCACAACCCTGATCCGCAGCCGGAACTCCCCAGCTGTAGTTTCCAACCACAGTCCTTGCAAGACATCTACCCCCAAAATATATTCAGGAATAGGAGATACATACACCTTATATGGCTTAGGAGGCAGTCTCCCTATCCCCAATGGAATAGTTATTGGCTTCACTTGAACAGTTTGGCCCCCATAACCGTCAATGGCCACTGGGGTCCCAGCAAACCGCTCTGGGTTTCCATAGAGAAGGGAACATTCTGCACCTGTATCCACCAAGGCCAACACCTGTTGTACGTTGGAAGGGGACCAGTGGATAGCCAGTTCCACATGTGGCCTCCGGTCCCTGCCCATCCCTGTTAGACGGGTCCCTTGGCCTTTTTCCTATTCAAACTGGTACAATGGGTCTTGGGAGTTCTCCTCTCCCTCGGCTGTCTCTATCATATAATCTTGTAACCGAGCTGTGCGCGCACCAAACGTTTTATTGGTAGCTGCTGGGGCCTTTCTTCTCAGTGGCTGGAACTTCTGTTCTGGTTTAAGCTGCCGCCAAAGCTCCAAAAGAATTTTATTAGACTGGCCATCCAATTTCCCCTTATCTGCTCCAGCCGCAATCAAGTCTACCCACATCTGCGTTCGGGTAACCTTTACAGGCCCGTTTCCCTTGTTAGTTGGGGGGGAAACATAGGCAGCAGCCCTCACTGCTTTATGATCCCGAGCGGCCTCCAGCTCTCCCAAATCTGCTACCATCTGTGTAACTGCATTGATGGGCTGCCCCACATAGGGGCCCAAGATAGCCACAAGTGACCCAAAAAGGGCTGACGGGGCGCTAGCAAGGACAAATTCCCTCATTTTGGCCGTAAACACTTCTTCGTCTGGCCCACGAGACCCAGGGTTGAAAACAGCATTCTTCATACCTAGTTCTCGAAGGACCTTTACTAACTCACTGTAGCACTGCCACCGACTCATTGCCCCCGGCAGTTCTCCAGCATTCTGCCAGACCATACGAATGGCAGCCATCACCCATTCTAATAGGGTATGGTCTCCTGGGTTGCCATGGCAGTTCTGAAGACGCTGCCTCAAGGAAGAGTGTGTGGTAATGGCGACCAATTTCTCCATCTCTGTTCTGGAGAGCATGATGCCATCCACCCCTATATCCCATAATCATAGTAACCAGGCTACCAGGGATTCAGTAGGTTTCTGCCTAAATTGTGCCCCCAACTCCATCAGCTCTGCCTGGGTATAGGGCCGGACCACAGAGTGTTCCATTACCTGGGCAGGAGGCTGTGGCTGCCCCTGAGGGACTCTTTGTTGCTGGGTTTTTACCTTCTTGGCGACAACTGGTCGGGCTCTCAGTGTGCGTATGGCAGCTTCAGCCTGAGCCTTCTCATCCTCAGAAGAGGAGTCGCAAGCGCCTGCTCCCGCTGACTCAAAGCCAATCAACCGGCACGGATGCTGCTGCTCCTTTGGTGACCGTTTAGGCTCCTGTGGCTGCTGGCTTTTGGCCAGAAGCTGAGACTCGAGCTCTTGAATCCGCAGTTGTTTCTCCAACAACTCCCGGTGGAGACGTTCAGCTTCCAAGGTAAACAGCAACTCTCGAACCCGTAATTCCTTCTCCAGTGCTCGCTCCAGTTCCAGCTTTTTCTGCCGTTCTGTTTGTAATTCATGCTGAAGCTTTTGACCTCGGGCAGTTTCCTCTTGAGTAAAAAACATGTAGCCCATGGTCCCTAAAAGGACAGCCATGGGGAGCCAGAGTAGCAACCAGTACTCTATCCCACCCATCAAGGGTGGTGGCTCCATACCAATCTCTGAATCCTGCCGGAAACTACGCCAGTTGTAAGGCCAGGAGCCATCATCGTGACCATTCACATGCAGGTTCCCATTGGATTCGGGTAGACGATAAAGAAATGGCGGAGTCAGAGGATGGGGGGCCATCCTATTTATTGGTGTCTCACCAAGACAGGCAAACCACAAAAGAAGACAAGGGAAAAGCAGAAAACCAGCTCTTCCCATGAAGGGCAAGGGATCAGGGGAGCCCCTGCAATTGTGATAGCAGGAACTGTGTGTCTGAGCTCCTGGTCTGTCCCACTTTATAGTGTAGAAAACCAAAATCCCTTAATCCAATATACAAACAAGGAAGTCTCCGATACAAAGTCACTTATCCAAGGCATAATTGGATTCCTCATGAGAGTGCACCACCCAGATCATACAATCAGTCAAGGGTGTGGGGAAAAGCTTAGTCCCAAAACCAAACCTCAGGCTACAACAACCTGGCCTGCTTATAGCCTGTCCCCCACACCCAATATAAGTCACAAGCGAGCAAACATATATATCATGTTTACAAACTTATTTGACCAACATCCACTCAACCTATTCTTTATATCTTCCAAGAGAGGATAAAATTGCTTTCTAATGTGGGTATTGAGAAATACCTGGATGATGGCACTACAGAATCTTTCAAAAGTACTACAGAGATTGTCCTTTGTTAGCTAGAAATTTTGCTGCAAAGAGATTTTGCAGTTAAAATATACTCCCTTATTTCCATGGGCACAATGAGATCCTTGGGCATGAAGACCAAATAATATTAATGAACCACCAGATGCAAGATGTAATTTCTGTAATTAATACTGGTGATGCAAGGAGTATTTTTCAGTCCCTAATTGATCATAGAGTTTCTAGGACTTAAATAGATGTACAGCACCCTAAGGTCTACAATAATTAAGTAAATGAAAAACATTGTGGTTGGCCAGGCAGAAAAAATGATGCTCAGCTACAAAGAGATCTGGCTCTTCAGCCAAAGTTATTTGAGTTTCATCAGACCTGATTTAATTAAAAAACTTGAGTCCAATTAGTAATTATTTGGGTATACCTGAGTGATAACTATGTGTAAGGCCAGTAGCCATGGCCATCATCACAGCTACCTGGCAGATGCAGGTTCACATTTGATTCAGACAGATGATAATGAAACAATGGAGCCAAGAACTGGTGGGCCATTACCTTTAATCCTAGCTCACACCTGGCAGGCGAGTAAATACACACAGTGGGAAAACACTTCCCTTTCCATTCAGGGCTCCCAAAGCCACTGACTCATTTGAGTTTTCATAGAATCAAAAGTTTTTACCTCACCAGCCTTATTCACCTCTGTTCCTCATTGCATTCTATGTGAACAAACTGTCTTCTCCTTCAGCATTCTGCCATCTTGGCTGCTTCTCCTCTGCAATGCTGATTTCAGAAACCAAGAGAGAGAGCCCCTGGTCTCCCTTATTTTATAGTGTAGAAATTAAAGCCTTTAAACCAGTATACAAATAAGGAAGTCTCTGATACAAAGCCACTCATCTGAGGCATAAATGGGATTCCTCATAAGAGTGCACCTTCCCACATCATGCAACAGTCAAGTGTGTGGGGAAAGCTTAGTTTTGAAAAGATCTTTGTATTAAAGGGGTGGGAAAGGCTTAGTCTTAAAACTAAGCCTTAGGCTATAAGGACCCTGCCAGCTTACAGCCTGTCTTTCACACCAGGTGCAAACTATAAGCGAGCAAACATATATATCATATTTAGAAACTTATTTGACCTACATGAACCAATAGGTTTTCTTAAAAATTTAATGAGAGACCCCCACCAGTTGGCTTAGCAGTAGAGTGTCAACCTGGCATATGGAAGTCCCTGGTTAGATTCCTGGTCAGGGCACACAGGAGAAGCACCATCTGCTTCTCCGTGCCTGCTCATCTCTCTCTCTCTCTCTTCCCTTCCTTCAGCCATGGCTCAAATGGTTTGAGCAACTTAGCCCTGGGCACTAAGGATGGCTCCATGGTCTCACCTTAGGAATTAAAATAGCTGGTTGCCAAGCAACGAAGCAACAGCCTCAGATGGGCAGAGCATTGTTTCCTACTGGGCTTGCTGGGTGGATCCCAGTTGGAGCACATGTGGGAGTCTGTCTCGCTGCCTCCCTGCCTCTCACCTTCTCACTTATGAAAACAAAAAATAATGATATTAACAGACAGAGAGTTCACTAAAATCTGCAAACAAAATTATCCTAACTCTGTGCAATAAGTTGTGGATGTATAACTTGAAATAAAATAGTACTTACTGATTTAGCTGAATATATATATGATATATTCTTTTATTTATGAAAATACTTCCCAGTACAGGTGTTTAAATTTTTGTTGATTATTAAGCAACATTTTATTAAGCAAAGAGCATGCTTATATAATATAAAATTTTAACATAATAGATTAAGTGTAAAAAAAATCATGATGCCATTACTCTGTTGGCAAGTGTGAGATCTTTCTAAATAAATTTGCAGTTATGAAGACATTCAATGGTTACTTCAATGAGATTTATATTTTCTAGAAATTGCCATTTGAATCCCTAAGGGAGTGTTTTCATACAAGTCATATCTTACTCATTGGAACTCCTAACGACATTTTGTGAGGATTTTTAATTTTATCAATGAATTTCTTTAATAAGATTGTGCCATGGTTTTTATCTGTTACTTAAAGATTTTATAAATAATATTTAAATAGGCATAAATAAAGATATGAATATTTGACTATTTGAATCTCAAGTCTAAACCACAAATTTAAGCCAGTGAATAGTTTAAAACCTAGAACTATATGTCAGATATTTTTTTTATTTTTTCATTTTTGTATTTTTCTGAAGCTGGAAACGGGGAGGCAGTCAGATTCCCGCATGCGCCTGACCGGGATCCACCCGGCTCGCCCACCAGGGGGCGATGCTCTGCCCATCCGGGGCATCGCTCTGTCAGACCAGAGCCACTCTAGCACCTGGGGCAGAGACCAAGGAGCCATTCCCAGCGCCCGGGCCATCTTTTTGCTCCAATGGAGCCTCAGCTGCGAGAGGGGAAGAGAGAGAGAGAGAGAGAGGAAGGAGAGGGGGAGGGGTGGAGAGGCAGATGGGCGCTTCTCCTGTGTGCCCTGGCCGGGAATCGAACCCGGGACTTCCTCACGCCAGGCCGACGCTCTACCACTGAGCCAACTGGCCAGGGCCCTGTCAGATATTTTAAATTAAATAATTTATGCCTACATTTCTTCCTAAAATTAAGATGCTCGTGCATAATTTATATTCTTTTATGGAGAACGGTCTAATTCACATCTTGCTAAAATGTGTAAAATAGTGCTTAGAGTTACCCTTTCTGTGTTGCTGCTTTTCCAACTTCAAGATAATAAGTTAACAGTTAAATGAAGTATTTAAGAATTAAGAAATTCATATCATTATTGTATATAATCTTACCATACAAAAATAAATTTTTATTTTGAGTTATTTTTAAGTTTGACTATTTTTGTATATGATTGGACAATCCTATAGAACACATAAAACAATAGAGAATAATAATTATATAAATTAAAATTTGGCAGAGAACTTTGAAGTTTGCAAATAATTCAAAATTAAATAATCAAGTACTTATTTTCAAAAACATATTGAGGACAATTAAAAAGATAGGAAATTCATTACTGACACTATGCAATGCCTCTACAAACTTCTTAGCATGTCATTTAATTTCAGTATAAAACAACCTCTACAAAGGAAAAAATGTCCGATAAAATAAAGTATTTCTGTAGATACCAAGCTCTGTGATTTTGAATAAACATATGATTAAACTGTTGTAATATTCAAGCATTATGATATAACTATATATTATAACTTTTTTTCTCCTCTATGATTCTATAAAATGGTCAGTACTAATTAATGCACCACTTGTTTAAAAAGTTAGATGGTTATCAATTAGATGAAACCAATAGTTCCTTGAAATCACTATGTCAGAATAAAATTGAGGCCAGAGTTTAAAAGATATAGTTAACACAAATTTAGACCTTTAATAAAAATATAAAGTTCAACAAATAATACAGTTTCATGTTTGTTCATTTGTCATTTGTGCATAAAAGTAGTACAGTAATGCATTTCCATAGTGATATTCAAAATATTAAATAATTATCACATTAATTGAAAGAATTTTTTAAAACAAGTAGTATTGAAGCACTTAGCAACCCACTTTACAAAGTTTGCACGGCGGTTGTCTCTAAAACTGGTTTGAACTTTTGCTTTGTAATCAGCCCTCAGTAACATTCCGAGGACTGCAGGTTCCAGAAACCCAGAAATTTTTGCCATTATATCCATGCTAAGTTATTTTAACCCAACATTATTCAAAATTGTGCTCATAGTAATAGTTTATTTTTCTGAGATATTCTATTGAACAAACATGATGAACCACCTCTATGATCTATATATAATGGGGGAAAAAAACTCCTATCAAATAAAAATTGATGTTGGACACTGAGAAATTGGGGATGGAGTCTACCTTTCAATAGTTGTGAGAAATACAGGTGAAATCACATTGGTTTTTGTTTGTTTGTTTGTTTGTTTGAAAGACAGAGAGTGAGAGAGAGAGGAAGGTTAGAGAGAGAGTGAGAAATATCAACTCGTAGTTGCTTTCACTTCAGGTGGCACTGAGCTGCTCCTACATGTCCTGAATGGGGCCATGCCAGTGTTCTCTTGCTCAAGCCAGTGAACTTGGGCTTTTCATGCCAGTGACCTTTGAGCTCAAGAAGGCATGCTCTGGGATTGCATGGACAATCTCCTGCTCAAGCCAGCGACCCTGCATTGATGAGCCTATGCTCAGAGCCGGTGACCACAGAGCTTTGAACCAGGGACCCCAGCTTTCTGGGTTTATACTTTATCCACTGTGCCACCACGGATCAGGTATTTTGTTTTCTTTTTTTTTCAAAATATTTTTTAATAATGATATATAAAATGAGGAGAAGAGACAGACACATTGCAAAGATCTTGTCTTCTTTTTTTTTTTTTTTTTTTTTTTTATAATTTTATTTTTTTAATGGGGTGACATCAATAAATCAGGATACATATATTCAAAGATAACAAGTCCAGGTTATCTTGTCGTTCAATTATGTTGCATACCCACCACCCAAAGTCAGATTGTCCTCTGTCACCTTCTATCTTGTTGTCTTTGTGCCCCTCCCACCCCCTATCCCTCTCCCATTCCCCCCTCCCCCCCGTAACCACCACACTCTTATCAATGTCTCTTAGTTTCACTATTATGTCCCACCTACGTATGGAATAATACAGTTCCTGTTTTTTTCTGATTTACTTATTTCGCTTCGTATCATGTTATCAAGATCCCACCATTTTGCTGTAAATGTTCCGATGTCATCATTTCTTATGGCTGAGTAGTATTCCATAGTGTATATGTGCCACATCTTCTTTATCCAGTCATCTATTGATGGGCTTTTTGGTTGTTTCCATGTCCTGGCCACTGTGAACAATGCTGCAATAAACATGGGGCTGCATGTGTCTTTACGTATCAATGTTTCTGAGTTTTGGGGATATATACCCAGTAGAGGGATTGCTGGGTCATAAGGTAGTTCTATTTTCAGTTTTTTGAGGAACCACCATACTTTCTTCCATAATGGTTGTACTACTTTACATTCCCACCAACAGTGTATGAGGGTTCCTTTTTCTCCACAGCCTCTCCAACATTTGCTATTACCTGACTTGCTAATAACAGCTAATCGAACAGGTGTGAGGTGGTATCTCATTGCCGTTTTGATTTGCATTTCTCTAATAGCTAAAGAAGATGAGCATCTTTTCATATATCTGTTGGCCATTTGTATTTCTTCCTGGGAGAAGTGTCTATTCATATCCTCTTCCCATTTTTTTATTGGATTGTTTGTTTGTTTGTTGTTGAGTTTTATGAGTTCTTTGTATATTTTGGATATTAGGCCCTTATCTGAGCTGTTGTTTGAAAATATCATTTCCCATTTAGTTGGCTTTCTGTTTATTTTGTTATCAGTTTCCCTTGCTGAGCAAAAACTTCTTAGTCTGATGTAGTCCCATTCATTAATTTTTGCCTTCACTTCTCTTGCCATTGGAGTCAAATTCATAAAATGCTCTTTAAAACCCAGGTCCATGAGTTGAGTACCTATGTCTTCTTCTATGTACTTAATTGTTTCAGGTCTTATGTTTAGATCTTTGATCCATTTTGAGTTAATTTTTGTACAGGGGGAGAGACTGTAGTCCAGTTTCATTCTTTTGCATGTGGCTTTCCAGTTTTCCCAGCACCATTTATTGAAGAGGCTTTCTTTTCTCCATTGTGTGTTGTTGGCCCCTTTATCAAAAATTATTTGACTATATATATGTGGTTTTATTTCTGGACTTTCTATTCTGTTCCATTGGTCTGAGTGTCTATTTTTCTGCCAATACCATGCTGTTTTGATTGTCGTGGCCCTATAATAGAGTTTGAAGTCAGGTATTGTTATGCCCCCAGCTTCATTCTTTTTCTTTAGGATTGCTTTGGCTATTCGGGGTTTTTTATAGTTCCATATAAATCTGATGATTTTTTGCTCTATTTCTTTAAAAAATGTCATTGGAATTTTGATGGGAATTGCATTAAATTTGTATATTGCTTTGGGTAATATAGCCATCTTGATTATATTTATTCTTCCTAGCCAAGAACAGATCTTGTCTTCTTAAAGTTGGGCTGCTATAACAAAAATACCATATACTGGGAGGTTTAAACAACAAACATTTCTCACAGTTCTGGATTCTTTTAAATCCAAGATTAAGGCACCAACAGATTAGTGGTTGGTGATAGCCCATTTCCTAGTTCATAGACGCCCATTTTCTCATTATGTCCTCACACGCAGACGGGGCAAGCGAGCTCTTTGGGGTCGATCTTATTTATCAGAACACACATGCCATTCATAAAGGCTCTAATGTCATGACCTAATCACTTCCTAAGTGACCCACCTACAAATAACTTCATATGGGGGATTATGTTTCAATATGAATTGAGGGAGGGATCCAGACATTCAGTTTGAAGAAAATCTTTTATTACCCTCACAGTGTATGGCTCTATGTCTATGGAGAAACCATAGACAAGGTGGCTAACTGGATTTATAGGTACATTGATGATGATGAAATAAAGCAATGCCGTAATGAAACATCTCAAAAAGTCCCAAATCCTTCTGTGGTCTCACTCATACATTTGATACTCAATTATGTAATTTTTTTTACAAGCATAGGCTTTTAAAAATTTTTTAGCTAGATTATAAATTCATTGTAATTTTTATGTGTTTTTAATCTACCTCCACACCCAACCCACCACCCAGTCTAGGATAGAATATAAACTCAGTAAATAATTAGGGATTGACTGACTCTTCTCACTGAACATTAGAAACTTCCTCTTTAAAAAAATAAACAACATATTGTAGCATATTGCAACTTGGGATAATTTTTACATACACTGACAGCAACTTTGATATAGTATTAAGAAGCAAAGCTTTCATTTTGTCTAAAATGAACAAGCCTTATTTATGAATCAATTAAGATAAGAATAAAAAAGTGCATAAGGCATATAAAATGGGCTTGTGAGCTTTTTCTTCTCAAAATCTGACCTTTGAATAAAGGGAGTTTTCAAAAAATGAAGAAGCACATTAACACTGCATTTCATTTAAAATCATATAAATTTAACTATTATTTCAGGTGCGTGGTAAGAACAGGACATACACTTGTCAAAGTTGTACATTTCTGACCTTTATATATTGTTTAGAATGACTCTAGGCAATTGACTCTGAATATGCCAGTTATAAATTTCCAGACTTATGAAGGAAAGCCAGGTTTTTTTCCTTTTCTCATTGCCAGAATTGTACATGGGACCTGTGCCAGTCAGTATTCATATTAGACATAAAGAATGTTGACAGAAAAGGCCCAGGTAAAACATACAAATCTTAAAAGGCAGCAATCAATTTACCTGATTGACTAGCTCTGAACAGTTTATTTCAACTTTTGAAGGTTTATAGAAAACTCTTTTCAGTTTCATCTTATCATCAAGGTCTAGCTGCCAGTAACTATACAAGACATTTGTAACTATCAGGATTTGACTTAATATTTTGAGGTTGAGACTGGGGTATACCTGCCAGCATGCAGCAAATCGTGGTAGCTCTGATGCAGTTGAATGTAAGAAGGAACCCCCTTCATCAGCTGTCTACTCAAGGGCCATGAGAGCTGCCAGTTCAGGGGACGGCTCCTTAGTGTCCACAGCGCTCTTGCCCCTTATCCCTCGCCCACAGTACTGAGGGGTGTCAGAATTTCAGTAGAGAGAAAGAAAACCAAAGAAGTGATCTAGTCTCCTTGAAATCTCCAGGATTGGTCACCATCTAGAAACTGAACAAAAATCCCCATATTGATTCATTTATTTAAGCATTCAACCCATACGTGTTAGGTGAGGGGACAGGAAGTTAAACAAATTATTGTTCTTATCATCACAGAGCTTACATTGGAAGGTTCAAACAATAAACACAATAAAAAAGTAACATAGCAGAAATAAAATATGCAAATTCATTGTTGTCAAGAAGCCTGATTTCCTTGGGAAGATACCAATAATAAATAGAGTGAGTGAAATATATAGTTTGTTGAGTTGAGAGGTGTTTAGGGAACATCAAAATGAGAAAATATCAAAGGCAATATTAAAGAATTTCTATGTTAAAAAGGAAAGTCAGGGAAAGTTTTCCTGAAAGTGTCATGTTTAAGTAAAGACTTGAAAAAAAGTAGAATGAGCCTGTCTTTTTAGATGTGTGTGCATATGTTTGTGTGTGTGTGTCTGTGTGTATGTGTTTGAAAATCTTTCCATGCAGAAGGGACATCAAAATGCAAAGACCTCACTGGAAGCAGGGACATGAGAGAAAGTTGGAGATCAGCTAGAAACCAGGATGGCTGAAGTGGTGGGAGTACTAGGACAGAAATGAGTTTAGAGGGGTATTGGGGAATAGATTATAGAGAGGTCTTGCCAGCTCTTGCAAAGTCTTTGGCTTTCATACCACGTGAGATGTGTGCCACAGAAGAGTGACAAGTACACTTATGCCACTTGTGGGAATAGTTTGAGGTTGAGCAGGCAGGGAAACAAGGAGACTCATTTGAAGCTTCAGTCAGGATGGAGACTCTAGAAATGTCAGCATGAATTCTGTATCATGAGTCACAGCAGACCTTTGACAAAATATATTCACTTGATGTGGTAAATGTTTGGTAATCAACATTTTTCAGCTTCTGAATATTGTGGGCAAGAGTACACATGACTGATCAAGAATATATCCAAGAATTTGCAAGGACAAAGGACACAGAAGCATGACAGAAGAAGGGACATTCTCATAACTAGCCATATGGGATTCTATAACTCTGTCAATATTAAAGAATCTGTTTTAGTAGGCTGCAGAATTTGAAACACATTAGAATGAGTAAGAATATGCACAATCAGAGATATGTTTTAGTCAATGCACTCTAGCTTCTGATTACAGAATGGGTCATCATTCTAAACCTCTACTAGTTTTGACATTAATAATTGCTTTAAATCTGCTAATATAAACTTTTGGAAACAGACTCTGGTCTACCCTTCTTCAGGTCCCCAGCACTTAAAAGTTCTAGGACAGAAGAGGCATTCATTGGTGATAATATGGCAGCTTTCAGTATTTGTGAGATGCCAAACATTACTTCATTTATTTTAATCACAAGGACATAAAATACAGTTTGTTAGGGGAAAAAATTCTCTAATGTAAGATGCGTATTGTAACCACATGTTTTTATCTTAACTTTTTGTTATTATTTTTAATTAAATTTATTGGGATGATACTGGAGAACATAATTATACAAGTTTCAGGTGCCCAATTCTACAATACATCTCTGTACAACGTATTGTGCGTACACCTCCACCCTCCAAATGAAATATTTACTTAGAGTAATTATTTTATAAAACTCAGAAATAAATGACAGAAATCCTCCAGCTCAATTCTTCCTTTCAAAAAAAAAAAAGATTCTGAGACCAAATAAAGTTATCTGACTTGCAAATTTGACCTTAGCCTAGCCCTTCCTTCCTTCCTTCCTTCCTTCCTTCCTTCCTTCCTTCCTTCCTTCCTTCCTTCCTTCCTTCCTTCTTTCCTTCCTTCCTTCCTTCCTTCCTTCCTCCCTCTCTCCCTCCCTCCCCCCTTCCCTGCCTCCCTCCCTCCCTCCCTCCCTTTCATTTCTTAAGTGAGAGGAAGACAGATAGTGAGACAGATTCCCACATATGTCCTGACAAGGATACACCCAGCAATTGGGGACTGAACCAATCGAACCACTGGCTGCAGGAGGAGAATAGAGAGAGAAGTGGGAGAGGGAAGATGAAAGAAGCAGATGCTTGCTTCACTTGTTTGCCCTGACCAGAATCGAACATGAGACATCCATACTCTGGGCCAACACTATCCACTGAGCAACCGGCCAGGGGTGGTACTTTCTAGGACACATAAAAATGTAAGATAGCTTCAAAGAGTGATGTGCTTATAATGTAAGTGGTATGGAAAGAAGTACAAAACAATGGTATACCTCCACTAGAAATACATGTTATTTCACCTGTCCTTTGTGTCACACAGAAAGAGGACATAGGACAACAGGATGAGGAAATAGTGCTACTGAACCAGGGCAGCCTCATGGTGCTCATTTGCAGGCAATTCTAAACCAGCAGCCCAGAGCATGCAGAAAGCCAGTCAGGCACACTCCCAATGGGGAGACTAGTTTTATTTAACAGTCTTGAACAGCTGGAGAGCACACAGCTAACAACCACTTGAGCATGAAAGTGTCTGATATTTGCATATAAAATATGACATCCAATAAGGAAAATGGAAATAACAATATAAAACAGAACACACGTGCAGTGACAGTCCAACATGTGTTAAGTTCTACAATAAATTTTAAAAGAGACCATCATTGTATCATCCTTGTAGAGTATTTCTTTCAAATTGACAATAATTTAAACAGTAAGAAAAATTATCTCTTTTCAATCACCTTAAAGCTCCATGAATGAAAAATGATACAAAGTTAAGTTAGCAATAGAAAATAAGAAAACTTCAAACACAGATTTTCAAATCAGGCCGGAGTTTTTCAATAGCACTTAAGCATCATCTGAACAAAAATATTTGTGAAATAAAACAATCCTCTGGTCAGAGTATCTCTACCTTGCAGAGAAGAAAAGCTATCAGAAACAAAGCAAGCAGAAAGCAATCGCAGGATGAGCAATACTTTAAAATAGCCGCATTTGTGTTTTTAGGGATTTCTTTCACGGCATGTGTCTTTTTTTTTCCCACATAACTGTCAACTATATCAGTGATGAAAATGAAAAATGTATCTCTCAAAACTAGCTGTTTTTTCTCATTTTCTGAACTGTACCTTATCTAGTGAGAAATGAAAGTTCTCTTTCTCTTTCTTCCCTAAGAAGTACATTTCCATAACATTTCTCCACTATCAAAGTGTAACAGCGGGTTGAAGGAAAAACACGACATTGCCAGATACCTACAAGGCAACCGATTTTTTGAGAGCTCACTTGGTGCCTCAAGGGATAGTGGGACAAAAACCCGTCCACCGAGCAGCAGCCTCCTGCTGTGGGAAAGAAACCACTTTAGATAAACTCACCCCCTTCTCCACATTGTTTCCTCTATAGCACTATTATAATCAGTCACATTAAATTTTTGTTTAGATTTTTAATGTCTGATCCACACTCTGGAATGTAAACTCTATGAGGTCATAGATTTTAGTCTATTTTTTTTTTTATTATTGATTTGAGGGAGTGAGAGAGAGAGGGGGGCAAAGAGGGAGAGAGAGAGAAAGAGAGAAAAGGACACATCAGTTTGTTGTTCCACTCATTTATGCACTCATTGGTTGATTCTTCTATATCCTCTGACCAGGAATTGAACCTGCAACCTTGGCTTATATGGGGACAAAGTTCTAACCAACTGACCAGGTCTGGCCAAGGTCAATTTTAGGCATGTGTTAAAGATCCTTTGGTTGGTGAAAAAAGGCCAGATTGGACTCATACTCTGAAATGCTCAGTCATATATTATAAATATATGTGAACCATGAGACTCAATGTTCTCATACAATGAACACTGCATTACATAAAAGAAATAATAAAGCTAGAAACTTCTCACACAAAGACAACTAAATTATTCAGGCAATAGAAGAGCTTTGTACAGGAAGACCTTAAAGATTAGAATCTTCAATCTGGATACTCTGACATCTATTAAATCATGAAGAAGGTGGAGAGCGTGAAAGCCAAGCTATCCACAAACTTCATTTATACAGGGTCTAAGGGCACCCTTTGAAGTTTAAAAGAGATAAATTTAGGATAAATAATGGGAAGAGCCATACTACTTGATTTATTAGTTAGAGTGCTCATGGAAGTAAACACGAGCAGAAAATATAATAGGTTCATAAAAGGTTTAGATAAAAAACATACAATAAATCAATTCTAGACTATTAAAAGGAAGTGTCCCAATATACCATTAATACTGCTTTTATCTTTGCAAAGTACAGGGCTCTCCTTGCTCTTTCGTTATATTTGAAGTGATCAGGCTTGAATGTTTTCACACTGAAATGAAAGAATCAGGTGTATTAGTAACATGAGCTCAATAGCAAGAGCTGATGCGGTTCAGTACCCTAACATAGTAAGTTCTCAATAACTGCTTGAATGAATAAATTTCCTGCAGTCAAGATAAATTTTCCAAAAGACCATTTTGAAAATGTGGTTACATTTATTGAACTCACTCTGAGGGGGCATTTTCCCTAAATGTTTGCATGAAATCTTTACATTCTACTGCAATATGTGTCTGATTTTGGAAAATATATATATATATATATATATATATATGTACATAAAAAACTCACAAACATGAGCTTGACCTGACAGTGGCACAGTGAATAGTGTGTTGGACTGGGATGTGGTGGACCCTGGTTCGAAAATCCAAGGTCGACAGTTTGAGCGCGAGCTCATCTGTTTGAGCAAGGCTCACCAGCATGAGGCCAAGGTCGCTGGCTTGAGCAAGGGGTCACTAGGTCTGCTGTAGCTCCCCGGTCAAGGCACATATGAGAAAGCAATCAATTAACAACTAAGGTTCCGCAGTGAAGAATTGATGCTTCTCATCTCTCTCCCTTCCTGTCTGTCTGTCCCTATCTTTCCCTCTCTCTGTCTCTCTGTCTCTGTCACATACACACACAAAAAAGAAATTCACAAACATGAAAACATATCAAAGACTAGGCTATTTCCTCTATCAAATGTGCACTCTAGATTTTGGTACACAAAAAGCTTTATTTTTTGAAACACCTTAGTGTCTTGGCATTAAAGATCTATAAAGTTTTCTCATACCATGAGATTCATCACATCTTAAAATGTTAACAGTGAGCTGAAAAATATCATCATTATGTAATATTCTTAATCAGTAATTATGATTTGTAACATTTTTGCTAAATATTGAGAGAGATCATTTCAGATTTATCATGGGCTTTTATGTTGAATGTTGCTCTCATATCATAATACTTGCTGCTACATTGATATGAATGACTTGTAGATTAATGTTACTGGAAAATGTGTAAAATACAAGCTTGCACACATTTTTGTAAAATTATAAATGCTTATTCTTAAAATACAACACAAAAAGTAGTAACTATAAGCAAAAAAATCACAAAACTAATAGTACTAAACTTAATATCATATACTAATTTTATATACAGATTATTTTGGTTTCCAAAAACTAACGGGTTAATGAATGTAAACATGGTACCTAGAATTAAACAAAAATGCTTTAGAGATTAACACATATAAAGCAATGTAAAATTTTTCTCTGTGTTAAAGCTTTCAAATAATTCACATAATTTATTGTAACATCACTGGAAGCTCATTAACAAACACCCATAAGAGATATAATAATTGCACCTCTGTTCTTTTCCAAAACCTAGTAAAAGCATTAAAGTTACAATGATTAAAATGGAAAAGAGGGTCCTAAAATAACAAGATTAATTGTTATAAGATAGTTGCAATATATGAATATATTAAGGGTATTCATATTATCATATGAAAGCTCACATTTTTCAGAAGGCATTTTACCTGATTCAGGTTTCAGAAACCCAGGTTCGTGTCATAATCTCAGCAAGGTTTTCTAATAATGAGTTTTTAGAAAAACATAAAATCTTCTTATGGGTAGAGCCACATGGGGGAATAAATGTTATTGAATTTTTTCCTGCCAATAACTATTTTACTAAAACTTAGTGATTACTGTGTTTGTGTACATGCACTTGATATATGAATGGGTCAACTTCTATTTTAAAGATGAGTTTAAGAGTTTGGAATATTTCATTTTGCACATGCTCAGTAGGATTCATAATAATTCACCAGCTATTTTAATTAGTATTTGTAAAAAATTAATCAATATTCATACTTTCAAACAAAATTATGTATCAATATATACAATGAAAATTGTCTCTAACTGTAGTCAAATGAACTACTTATCCCTCTAATCAGAGGCAACCATTGTGACTATTTTCCTATGTCTACTTAAAAATACCCCATGTACTTTCAAAAATATCATTAGATGCTTTATTTTCCCAACTGAGAGCATTAAAAAGTAAGCTAATATATAGTACTAAAAGAATGATATAAAGTTCATTGAGGAATTTATGTAAACTTGTTAAGTTAGTTGTTTTAGTGACTTTTATTTTTACCTACTTTTAAAAATTCTTTCTTGAATTTATGGGGGTGACACTGATTAATAAGATTATACAGGTTTCAGGTGCACTATTCTGCAATACATCATTTGCACATTGCATTGTGTGTTCACCACCCAAAGTCAGGTTTCCCTCCATCACCATCAACACCCCATCTACCCTCCTCCACCTCCCCTACCCCTTTTCCCTCTTGCAATGCATTCTTCTCTTCATCATTCATAAATATTGACATATTATTAGAAAAGGGCTTAAAGTATGGCACTGTTATATTTTTCATAATGAACTCTACTTATTGGTAGAACTTATTGGTAGAACTCGCCAATTTTCTCTCATAGAAAAAGAAATAATAAAAATAAGTTAATAATAAACAGAAATTATATAAAAAGGGAAATAAAAGTAGAAAAAATAAGTCATTCATTTCTCCAATCAGGTATTCATATACGACATAATTTTAAAAATACCTTGGCTACAAAAAATCATCAGTTAACCGTTATTGGTTACTTTTATGGATAGAAGTTAATAATAGAGGGCAGGTACTATAATATCAGAATTTGCACCCTGGCTATCTCACTTTTTAGCTTTATGATTTCTGAAAGTTATCTAACCTCTCTGTGCATCAGTTCTCTCATTTGTGAAATGCAGATGGTAATATTACCCATCTCCTTTAACATGAAGCTTAAAAGAAATACTAGCTGTAAATCACTCTGTACTGTGTCTAGCTCTTAAGAATTTCTCAACAAATAATAGTTATTTTTATTGTGGATATTACCAATATTTAATAGTTTGCTTTAAACTTTTAAATAATAAAACTAATATATATAAATAATCTCTATTAGTGAAAGCACAATGATAACTTCAATTATAGTATTTATAGTATGAACTGTACCCCATATAATACTAGTATATTACACATATCATCTCAGTTAATTATAAAAAATAAACAAATTGACAAAGCAGATATTCAGTTTTCATTTTACAGTGAGAAAAACTTTGACTGCACTTATAGCATGCTAGTAATAACACATAACACTGGGATGGTAGTTTTAAGACATAAGTTCTACTTTGTATTTTGCCAATAACTGGATATGAGACTAAGGACAAGTTGATTTTGGGAGGGGGGGAAATAATACAGGAGCTTAAAATAGATAAACCTTGGTTATACAAATGAGCCTAAACTAAGGAAAAATGTAAAGTAATTTATGTGACACATCAAAGATGCAACTCATTGGTGTGATCATCAGTAGTTTTAATAGCTTGGAAACACTAGAACCCATCAACAAACATAGACTAGATGAAATTACATTTCCATCAGTGGAAGATGATGCTAGATAGCAATCAAACTATGATAAACTCTATGCAGAGTGGAGGAAAATCACAGACACCAAATGAATACTCATAATATACATGTGTTTGAGAGCACATAAAGAAAATTTCTAGCAATGAGGAATGGGCATAATCAAACAATTTATTAGCATAATTCCACTGAACTTTCCAGCTGAGTTAGCTTGGAGAAACAATAGTTTCTGGTTGACTGAAGCACCTGGGTTTATATTAACACCACCCTTTGAGGTATATAAAAGGCCAAGAACAACCGTTGATTGTTTCTTTAACTCAATTTGTCCCAATGTCTTTAGGGTAAAGTAATATCTTTAAAAATAAACTTTCAAAATATACCTCTTTTAAAAACTTATAAGTCATGTCTGAATCCCTTAAACCAGATTTAGATTTCTTCACAAATATTGTTTTCTCAGCATGGTTTCTTAGTGACCAAGCAAAACTCAACACTCATTTTTACCTTTGCTTAGAGATGCAAATTCTGGAATACCTGTCTTTACATTTCATACATTCTCTGAGCTAAGATCAAATAACAATTTCACCTGCACCATTATTTCAGCTTCTGTCTCACACTGATGCTTGCAGGTACTTACTGCTTCAGAGTCATTTTAACGCTTAATGATACACTGCCAAGTACTTTTATGCTACTGTTTCTCAGTATCAGAATATGTCTCTTACATTTTCTGTTATATTCATCTCAGTATTTAACACAGACCTCTGTACAAATTATGTGCTTAGAACAATAAAGGGCTATAAAGCAAGAGCCAATTTTTGAATAAATCAAATAAGAATTTGTATATTTTAATAAGACTAATGTCTCCTTCGATGCTCCGACTTTCAAGAATAAACACTTGTTATTTTTAATGTATTTATTTCCTTTTTCAAATTGATTTGGAATCAATTTATGGGCTCAGACATAAAAAATATCACAGTGTTTTCTAGTTAAAATTATTAATCTGCTGTGTACATCCAACTCACCCAGCAAGAATTTTAAAAAATATATAGCCACAACGTAACTCCAAACTTCTGATGCAGGTCTAAGGTAGTGCTTGTTATGCATATTAAATGAGTAAAATAATCAATCAATCTGGGTGGAAAAAAACCTATAGAATTGGTCACCAGAACCCTATGTAATTTTATCAACCAATATCACCCAATAATATCAAAAATAAAATAAGAATAAAAACACTTACAGTACACTTACAAAAACAATGTTTTGTGACTAAACAAATATAAATGTACACAAATCTAATTTTATTTTATTTTATTTATTTTATTTTTATTTTTTATATTTTTCCAAAGCTGGAAACAGGGAGGCAGTCAGACAGACTTCCACATGCGCCCGACCGGGATCCACCTGGCATGCCCACCAGGGGGCAATGCTCTGCCCCTCTGGGGCATCGCTCTGCCACAATCAGAGCCCTTCTAGCACCTGAGGCAGAGGCCACAGAGCCATCCTCAGCGACCAGGTAAACTTTGCTCCAATGGAGCCTTGGCTATGGGAGGGGAAGAGAGAGACAGAGAGGAAGGAGAGGGGGAGGGGTGCAGAAGCAGATGGGTGCTTCTCCTGTGTGCCCTGGCCAACCGGCCAGGGTCTAATTTTATTTTAAAAATTTATCATCATAAGAATATTTTGCTAGAAGATATCTAGAGAGATTTAAAATAATAATATTAACAAATATGGAGTATTCTCTTAGAACAGGACAGTTTGTCTGTATTGTGCAGCAAATTGGGAGGAGGGACAGAAGAACCTACAATGATTCAAAAGAAAAAAAAAGTATTAGATCAGAAAAGGTTTAAAAATTTGTATTTTACATATTAAGTAGTAATAATGCTGGTAATATATACTAGGAATTTATAAATTATACATAAAAAACTTTAAATTTTTACAATTATAGGTCTATTCAATCCTTTCAGCAGGCTGAAGAAGTAGCCATGTTATCATGTCTTCCAGACAAGGAAGTTTCTTGGTGGCAGAGGTAATAGTCTATGTATGTCTGCCAAACTGCAAGGGACAACAATTTACTACTGTGCAGTAGTGTCTCTCAAAATGAAGTTGTCTGGGAAAATCTGGGGGCTAGTGAGTAAAACAAAGAGTCACAGCTTTAAAGGTTTAGTTTTAAGCTCATCTTTAGGAAGTCTGCCTTAGACTTGAACATTGACATATGCCCTTTTCTTTAACTTCATAATACCCCAACCTCTTCTGTTGTATTGAGTTAGAATCAAGTAAAATAAGAAACAAAACAAATCAGCCTGACCAGGCAGTGGCACAGTGGATACAGCATTGGCCTGGGATGCAGAGGACAGGTTTGAACAACTGAGGTCGCCTGTGCTTATCTGGCCTGAGCATAGTCTCACCAGCTTGAGTGCAGGGTCGCCAGCTTGAGCGTGGGATCATAAACATGACCCCATGTTTGCTAGCTTGAACCCAAAGGTTGCTGAGTTGAAGCCTAAGGTCATAGGCTTGAGCCCAAGGTCACTGGCTTGAGCAAGGCGTCACTGGTTCACCTACAGCCCCCAGGTCAAGGCACATATGAAAAAGCAATCAATTAACAACTAAGGTGCCACAATGAAGAATTGATGTTTCTCATCTCTCTCCCTTCCTGCTTATTTGTTCCTTTCTCTCACTCTCTGTCTCTCTCGCTAAAAACAAAAAAAGAAAAAAAAATTTTATAGTTTTTATATTTAGAATCAAATGTTTTGTCAAATAATCATATTTGAGGGGGAAAAAGCATTAAGATTTATAAACAATGTATTTTTAGTCCTACCTGCATTAAAAATAATAAGAAGCTTAAAAATTGTTCCACAATGACGGTTAATAATGAAAATGTCCCCTTATCACTTGAGGTAAAAATAACCTTGGGTAAACAGGTATGCTAAGTTTTAAACTAAAATTGACAAGTAACTGGAAATTTTTAGTTAAAAATGTCTTAAGTTGTTTCTGTTTGTTTTTTCCCCACCAAGAGTGGTGGTTTTATGTTTCTTTCTATATTTATGATTATTAATTCTGCAAAACAACTTTTCCCTAAGCAATAGCACTAAATGTGAATACAACATCTTCCAAAGATTTCATCTATATTTTAAACATTTCTAAATATACCATTCAATTTGTCTCTCTTTCGGAGTTGAAATAAATACTTTATATATTTATTTGAAATAATAAACAGTGTGCAGCATTGCATAGAGGAAAAAAAAAAAACCTAGCAGTCTTTTGAGAATAAAAGCAAATCAATAGTAATAGCTCTTAGAATAGAAGCACTTTTGTTGACAGAGGGAACATGGTTTAATGGGAAGCAAAGTAATCTTTGTTTGAATTCAAATGCTGGGCTGTGCATGAGAAATGACATGCTCTAACCACTTGTTTTATATTTAAGAGACAGGCTGGTGTGTTCAAAACGGAGAAAATAATTTGCTTTATAAAAATGAACAAACTATGGCCTTAATATGTAATAAACAAAGATAACAGCTATAAGAGTATTTTTTTTATAATTTTATGATTTTACAAATTCATCTTCAGTTCCCAGTGATCTCTATTGTTTTAATTTAAGTTAATCACCCTAGTGGCCAAAAGAGAGGCATTTTGAAGCTGTTCACATTGTGGCCTGTAAGTGTGATTAAGTGACCCCATATCCATCCAATCTTGGAATTGAAGTATTCCTCAGGTTTTCATGATGATGATGATAATGGTGATGATGGTGATGCTAATGATAACGAACAGTAATACTTTAGGATGGTGACATAAATGTGTCCACATATACATAGATAGATAAATGATAGTTATAGACATAACTATAGGTACAGAAATAAATTAGAGAAAATATTATTTTGCTCATCTTTTGCTATGGGCAATGTATAAAGAAAATGCATTTTTATTAAATTTATTTATTACTTTCAGATAATAAAGTGAACAATGAGGGGTAAGACCACATAAGTATATTTCTGGTTCCTAGAGAAAAATTGTATTGTTTTGTTTTTAAGTTTACTTCCATGTAAAAGGACAAGAAAAGCAGTAGCTATGGGATGAATGAGTATGCTGTTCGCATTCAAGTTGGTTATTTAGACACTAAAAACCTAGTTAGAGAAGTTTGATGTTTGGTAAATATATACATCGCACCATGCATATTATAAATTTTCTAGTATTCATGGGAAAAAAGCAAACAAATTTGTCTTTCTGAACTTCCACTGAAAAACACATCCAATAGCATGGGTTGCTGGCATCACTTTATATGCTTTCTGTACAGACTGAATATTTACATTTAAGTATTCCAAAACGCAAAAATAACAATAATGAAGCCTCTGGTTTCTTTGTTCTGCACACCAGAGGAGGCTGAAAGAAATTATGTGTTATGAAATTTAAAAATTTAAGGAGTTGTTAGAGTGGTCTTGCAGCACACAGTAAAACTATATTTTAGCTTAAAAATTATATCTTGTCTCAAAGTGTTTAAAATATTTTGCTTATGTTTTTGCAAGACAAAATTTTAATCACTCATATAAACATGTAAAATACCGAATTAATGTAAATGTAATTATTTTAATGCCATTTTATAGCCCTTAATATAAGTTTAGATTGGTGACTAAGATCCAAGTGCAATAATGCTCAGTTGGAAAAGAAACTGAAGCCAGAAAGCATGCCATATACCATGATAGTGCCACAAGGTGGCTCCAAACACCATGGTATGTTATTTTACTTCTTCATAGTTGAAGAGAATTTTACCAGAAATACTGATATCAATTTACCCCATATAAATGGGTCAATGCTGCAAAAAATACATACTCATTTCAACCTTCTGATTAAGTTTTGAGTCTAATTTATATTATTTAAAAATGCAAGCATTCAAAACAATACATCAAATGTTTGAAAACCTTGAATTTTATTTTATTTAGTCTGTACAATTAATTATTCAACATTTTTGTAGGTTTTAAAAATTAATTTCTCCTTTAAATTTGCACAACTTTATTCCCAGTTGATTTCCAACTAAATGAAAAGAAAATACCGCCAAGTTAATGAACTTTTTTCCTCATATAATTAAAGAATTTTGAAACTAAAGAGAAAGCATGTCTAAATTTTTAACATTGAAAGACTTAATATGAAAATTACATACTTTTTAGAAAATCAAGTAAATGAAAGTACATAATATTAATAGAACATTTTTTATTAGCCATCCTATTCAATCAGTGATAGAGCTAAATCATTTAATCAAATATCAGACTGAAGCCATGAAAACAAAATGTTTTTCAAAGATCACAGAATTTAATAAAGATGCTATGAAGAAGACTATAACTTTGATTAAATAAATAATAAATAATTCAATAGAGAATAAGTATAAATTTATAGAGATTAAAAAATGAGAATTATTGTTACTATGTTTACAAAATTATACCTGTTGTCTAGGTTTTGTCTTTATTACGACTTACCTCAACTTTACAGGTGGTTAGAAAAGATAAAGTGCAAAGTATATTCTTTAAATATGTGAACTAAAGCAAATATATCAATTAATATTGAATTATAAATAAAACTGGAAGGTATAAACTGTAATGTCACTCTGAATTTTAAAAATAAAGTTTTAAAAAGAAAGGTATTTATAGACTCATAGAAATGTCTATTTTTATAACCCTAATATTTCAGTTTGTTTATTTTGTAATCCATAGAATTCATTCCAGATGCTTTCTAAAAACTATATAAAAAGAGCCACATAAGAAAGGGGGGAAAAAAAGTCATTTTAAATGGATCTTCATCTCACCTTGAATGTAAAGAATAAAAAGAATAAAGTATCTAAATAAAACCTGATAAAATTTCACATTTTGCAGTTGGTGATATGTCTTCATCAGATGGTTTCTAGGACCTAGTCTGAGAAAGCAGTATCCCACTGAACTTTCAGCTTGTCATATAGGCTGCAGGATTATTCCTGAGATTTATAGGTATCCAAACTTTAATGAGATTATTTCTGTAATGCATTGCCTCTGTTCATCATTCTTGTTCTAATTCTCATTATTCTGACCTCAAGAAGGAGAATCTGTGAAAGGTACCATTACTGCAGTATATTCAGAATGGTTCACGTTTCACCTGAGTGAGTTTATGTGGCTTAAGGAACACACAACAGTTAGTCTCCATCTTTCTATCATTTTCTCCCTCTTCTGTCTCTTTTTTGGATCCTTCACATCATTTTCAAATTTCATATGTATTAATTCCCTAGATCACAAAATTACTATACACGAGCCTGAGATTATAATTTAAGTTTTCAGGTTACAGTCTCTCTTTTTGCAAAAGATATTTTCACAATCATTTAAAAAATGAATATATTTATAATAGTTATATATTGAGTTCTTTTCAATTACAATCGATTGTATGAGCTCATTCTAATGATTATAGATAAATAAACGGTGTCCTTAGAAATTATATGGGTCAAACTCCAATTTTCACAAACCAAACTGTATCTATATCTACATCTATCTATATTTGTATCTATTTCTATTTTTATCTATATATACAAATTAAAAATAATGATGTTATTGGTAGAATTAGTGTCAAAATCAGACTTAAAACAGCAAGAGTTTCTCATTTTAACTCAAAAACAAAATTATTATTACATAGTAAAGTTTTCAAAAATTTTAAGTGATAGCCAAATCATAGCATATGAATGGTTAAAATTAAAACACATTCAATATTAATTAAAAAAAAGCACAGGTTACAAGAATTTACATATAGTGATATAATAAAAACACAGAATGGTAATAAGTAGCACTAGGATACCTATTACATGACAGATATTATTTGCCCTTTATTTTACTTCTATGTATTTATTTATTTATTTATTTATCTATCTATTTATTTATTTGAGAGGCAGGCGGACAGACTCCCACATGCACCCCAACCAGGATCCACCGAACAAGTTTCCTACCAGGTGATGTTCTGCCCATCTGGGGCTGCTGCTCAGTTGCATTGCAACCGAGCTATTTTAGTGCCTAAGGCAGGCCATCGGGTCATTCTCAGCAACCTAGCAAAACATGCTCAAACCATTCAAGTCATGGCTACAGGAGGGGAAGAGAGAGAGAGAGACACACACACACAGAGAGAGAGAGACAGAGACAGAGACAGAGAGAGAGAGAGAGAGAGAGAGAGATGGAGAAGCAGGTGGTCATTTCTCCTGTGTGCCCTGACCAGGAATCAAACCTGGGACTTCTACATGCCGTTAAGACACTCTCGCTGAGCCAACTGGCCAGGGCATTATGTGCCATTTATACTTATAGTTTCTTTTATTTTTATTTTATTTTTTATTTATTTATTTATTATTTTTTGTATTTTTCTGAAGCTGGAAACGGGGAGAGACAGTCAGACAGACTCCCGCATGCGCCTGACCGG
Source organism: Saccopteryx bilineata (assembly GCF_036850765.1). Lineage (NCBI taxonomy): Eukaryota > Metazoa > Chordata > Mammalia > Chiroptera > Emballonuridae > Saccopteryx > Saccopteryx bilineata. The sequence goes on from NC_089490.1 coordinate 290,532,024, forward strand.
GATCCATCTGGCACGCCCACCAGGGGGCATGCTCTGCCCCTCCGGGGCGTCGCTCTGTTGCGACCAGAGCCACTCTAGCGCCTGGGGCAGAGGCCAAGGAGCCATCCCCAGAGCCCGGGCCATCTTTACTCCAATGGAGTCTCAGCTGCGGGAGGGGAAGAGAAAGACAGAGAGGAAGGAGAAGGGGAGGGGTGGAGAAGCAGATGGGCGCTTCTCCTGTGTGCCCTGGCCGGGAATCGAACCCGGGACTTCTGCATGCCAGGCCGATGCTCTACCACTGAGCCAACTGGCCAGGGCTATTTTTATTTTTTAATTGAGTTTATTGGGGTACATGTTTAGGCATGCAACTCAATACAACATCATCTGCACACAGCATCTTGTGCCCATTACTCCAAGCAATGTCTTTTTCATCTCCATTTTCCCCCACTTTATTTACCTCCCCTTTTCTCCCTCTGGCTATATCTGTCTGTGTTTATATCTTTATACATATATATATATATACTTTTTTTGCTTAATTCCTTCACCTTCTGTCATCCAGTCACCCAACTCCCTACCCTGTCAGCTATCAGTCTGTTTCATGTATCCATGTCTGCTTCTATTTTGCTCGTGAGTTTAATTTGCTGTTAGATTCTTATGATAATTGCACTGTTATGTAAGTAAAATTATTAATCTATTTTATAGATAAAACTAATAATATTAAATATTAAACATAATATTAAACATATGGTAAGTGACATAGAATTTAAACCTTAACAGCTTGGTACCATAGTCCATGCTTTTATCCATCAAAGAAATTCTATGAAAGGCAATCTTGCCATTATAAAAAAGGCAGTTTCATTGCGTGATGTTAAACAGGTGTCCTCACAAAAATAGATCAGAGCTTGGTAGCAACTTTTTCAGAGTGACCAAGTTTGAAACTCAATGGCTTCTTTGGAGTGACTGTCTTAATTGCTTGTGGGATGTGGAAGCTTCTTTTTAGAAGAATTTTCAGAAATGTTATTTGGGGGTTGACTTGGTCTACAGATATATACTTTTTAATTAGGCTTCTTGTCAGGAATAGAAACATTAGTATCAAATTTGGGTCCTTGCCTCAAGATGGCAGTTGGCTATTGCAAATGTAAAGTGAATGTAAATCACCAACCAAGATAGCTGCTCCAACCTGAAGCTGAATTTACTCTCAGGTCTTCACTGAACAAACCTGAGGCTACACAAAATGTGTCTTGAATTCATCTGTTAACTTATTTTGATATTTTTCTTGAAAGATGTCATGTGGCTGTGAATACAATAATGTAACTTTCAAAAAATAGATGAAGTCAGTGCCCTATGTTATTCATTCTCAAAGTACCTAATTCTCATACTTCTTACATTAGGCAAAACAAAAATGGTCGTGTGATTATTCATTTAACATCTCACTATAACACAGGTTTTGTTTTTCTCTCTCTCTCTGTGTATATCTCATGACATTTGCATAGTGCCTGGTTTATGGTAGGCTTCAAAGAATACATGGCGAATAATGAAATGAAAGAATGAATAAAAAAATATACTGAGAGGTTTATTCAGTACTTTATATAATAGTACTTTATATAAAAGCAAAACTGAAGACTGTTTAGTATGGAGAATTTAGGTGTTTACCTTATGATATTCTTTTATCGACTTTAATATTATTCTATAAAAATTAAAACATTTAAAAGTGTATTGGTATTTTATTATAAATCATATCATCTAGTATTTAATAGTTATTATTTCACATTAGAACCACTTCTCCTCATATACAAATTTGTATTGGATGCATCCTTATTTCTCTGGGTGTGGCACTAAAGAATTGGTTTATATAAACTTACCCAAAATAAATGAAATTAATTAGAGGCAAAGGAAAAATGAGCAGGTTACTATTCAGATTTAAAGTCATATAATTTATGAAGAAAAATATGAGTCTGACCAGGCGGTGGCACAGTGGAGAGAGAATTGGACTGGGACACAGAGGACTCAGGTTCAAAACCTCGAGGTCTCTGGCTTGAGCACAGGCTCATTTGGCTTGAGCATGGGATAACCAGCTTGAGCGCAGGGTCGTTGGCATGGGATCATAGACATGAGACCATGGTCGCTGGCTGGCTTGAATCCAGGGCTGCTGGCTTGAGCAAGGGGTCATTCGCTCTGCTGTAGCTCTCCCCCCCCCCCCCCGTCAAGGCATATATGAGAAAGCAATCAATGAACAACTAAGGTGCCACAATGAAGAATTGATACTTCTCATCTCTCTCCCTTCCAGTCTGACTGTTCCTATCTGTCCCTCTCTCTGTCTCTCTCTGTCACACACCCACCCACACACACACACAAAATATGACACATGAAAAAGAATAAATAGCAACACATAATAGCTTCAAATCAAAAGATAATTAAATTAATAATTATAAAATTTCTCTATCATTGTAGACAATCTGTCAGCACTATTAAAAATTAAATTTTTCCATAAAGACGTTTTGAGAACAGTGAGTTTATAAAACATCTTAGTTTGCTTCTAGAAAAAACCAGGCTCTTCTAACCCACTTTTTTTCATCTTTGACCTACTTAGAAATGGGTTTGATCCAGTAGTTCCTGTGAATAAAGTGAAGTGAGCTAATATCTTTGCTCTGATGACAAGATTTTGAATGCCATCTCTTCACTTCTACACTGGACAAGATACTCAGCAGAGGTTGTACACCTAACACTGACATGTCTTTGTGCTAAAAAACAAACAAACAAACATGCTTTTCTCTCATTTTGTTCAGATTTTATATGCTATGGTGAAGGCTACAACTCTGAGAAGAAAGTTCCTTAAAGGAATTATTTCTCTTAACTTAGATTTTAGGAATATTTAATTTTCCCCGTAATTTTTTTCTACTGAAAATAAATAACTTATATCTATTCCCAAGAGAGTGAAGTTTAACAAATTAATTTTAAAAATTATGTAGAACAACCTAGTTATTAAATGTTGAAAAACTGGGACATACATCTTAAAAAAGCAAATAGCTAAAAGAGATTCTTAGAAAAAGGTAGAGTTCTTATTTTATAATGTTTCTTATTGCATGGATCCAGAAAGCTCTGTTTCAGTAGGGAGACAAAAACAACATTTTTTTTGAATCAAAATTCTATAGAAAATCACCGCCCTTCTTTCCAGTGGGGAAAAAAGACAAAGAAGTGAAAGAGACAAGTGCTCCCAATACATGTCTGTACTTAGCATTCAACTTTGAACAAATCTAAAGTGTAATGCCTTGGTGAAGGGAGTGGAGAAAGAAAGACTTTCCATAGGTTCCTGTTAATAAAGAAAGGCTTTTATTCAAGTCCAGGAACTAGATGCTGACAGAAAAATGTTCAAGTTGGGGGACTTTTTTATTATTAACAATATTATTAATTTTAATGGGGTGACATTGATAAATCAGGGTACATATGTTCAGAGAAAACATCTCCAGATTATTTTGACATTTGATCATGTTGCATACCCCTCACCCAAAGTCAAATTGTCTTCTGTCACCTTCTATCTGGTTTTCTTTGAGCCCCTCCCCTTCCCCACCCCCTCCCTCTTTTTCCTTCCCCCCTAATCCCCCCATCCTCTCACCTCGGGTAACTATCACACTCTTGTCCATCAAGTTGGGGGATTTCACTGTCCAGAGACTACATATATAAAAATCACGCTAGTGACAAAATACAGTTCAAGACTACAGAGCAGGAATAAGCCCCAATTTATAATTCTATATGAAGAATTCAAATAAATAAATAAAGAAGAAGAAGAAAATGTTATAATTGACTTGGCTAATGGTTAGTGTAGACTCAGTTTCTACTTATTTAATTAAATAAGTTGACATACAGGTTATTATATTCCAATGATTTCTTTTCTCTGTTATTGAGTAAGCTAACAAATCACACTATTGTTATATGAATACACAATTCATATTTTTTATTTCATTAGCAATAGATTTAAACCAATGAAAGACAGTAAAATATTTTGGTTTATTTAAATCAAATATTTCTAATAAAATAATTAAGGAATAGACTTATGTGTGGAAGATGCACATGGTAAACACAAAACCATTAAAGGCCCTCAGTTCAAATATTTTTCAAATATGCCTAAATATGAGGCTGTTAATTTAAAGCTGATACTTAGAGGTGAAATAATCCAGAAATATTATGGTGCTTCACCTAAATTTGAAGTCTGATTCAAGAAATATAAAAGCATTCATGACTTTTCTAAAATCCCAGAAGTTATCATGGTTTTCAAATGAAGTTAGTTTAACCTGATTTTCTTGGGAGTAGAGATACATGAAAAAGGAGTGTCAGTCACATTTTTAAACTGTGTGATATTAGCATATGCAAAATGTATACTTAATCACCTAGGCAAATACATTGATTACCTTTGATTTATTTCTATAACCATGCCAAATTTTAGCTTTAATTTTTGTATTTATATGTGCTATGTGAACATGGCAAAGAATTACCAGAATAACACATGTTAAAACATTAACTTTATTTAGTTTATTAATTATTTTAATTTCCCAAACATTCTACTTAACTTGATTACAACTACTGTTTATGCTTCCCCATGTTTCAACTTAAACTAAGAGAAAAAAATGGTAGGGTTTTTTTTTTTTTGTTTATTTAGTTTTGTTTTTTACTCTGCAGTATCTAGAATAGACATTTGCTTATTATATATCAGTTTATATTTTTAGGTTGCAAACTGGTAATATTTATATCTTCAACAAAGAAGAATCAAGATGCCTAATCAAAAATTGCTTTTAGAAACATACAATTTACGTTTAATTTATTTTTAAAATGAGAGTTCTATCAAACTATTTCAATATTCTCTGTTACAGTAAATCAACAAAGATTTCCAATCAATAACTGATGTGTTGAGTATAATAACTCTTGTCTATGCATTATACATCCTAATACTTTGGAGAAATCATTTCAATACAAATGCTGAAGTTCCCATTATTGCTTACTAGGGCAATAAACTACAGTGGTGTCAATTTCAAATCCTTAAAAGCCTAGGTGTTATCTATAAGAATTGCTTTCATATTAAAGGACATGCTCTAGCCAACTGAACAATTATATACTTCATGCTTATAATGCAAAGTATAATGTAATGAATCCAATGTATAATGTAGCAGAAGATAGAATACTGGTTGAAATATCACAAGATTTACAGAAATATTACTTTGTATAGGGTAATATAAAAAAGTACATGGGATACTCATTCAAGGACTTGTAATAGTCATCAATGAGAGGAGGTGAAGTAAGGGAGGGAGAGAGAAAAGGGAAAAGAGGGTGGGAGGTTGGACAGGGAAAGAGACAGGGAGAGAAAGTGAGAGAGAGAGAGAGGGAGGGGGGCCAGCTGGGCTATAAAGTGTTCAGACTTGTTATTTAATGATAAGTTTCCTATTGTGAAGCAATGATACCTTATAGCCTATAGCTTAATTCTTTTCTGAAACTCAAAATGTGATTTAACATTAATTTATCTTTCTGTCTCATGTACAGTATTTAGAATCAAGGCCACTTTTTTAAAAAAGAGAAGAAGGTTTAAAATTGAGATCACATGATTTAGTAAACTACTTTATAATGATACTGGCAAAGTCTCTAGAGACATGTATCCCTCTACTTCAGGGGATTGTTCATATGAAGGCATTTCAACCTTCCACAGGCAGTCATTATTTTTAAAGAATGTTATATTCATTTCCTAAAGTAAGGTAAAATATAATTTCATTTCATTCATTCTTACTTAATGTTCAGCTTTACCTTTCTTTAAATCAACCACCAATATGGTAATGTTTATATATAGACCATCATTCACATTTCAAGAGAGAAATAAAAGTGTAAAGATATCGGTGAGAACAAAGCACATTCATTCATTAAAAAAATCAGGATACTTTTGTGAGAAGTTTCATTGATTTAAGCAAAAGTTACATCAAAACATTTGTTTTAAAACCATATGATTATTTTCATGGATCAATATGAATATTACATTAAGGATAATGCATTCCCAGAAGTCTACAACTTTAATGTGATAGACGTGACTTTTTACAATGTTTGCATCTTGAGTGAGTTGGATAGAGTAGTGACAAAGAAGGCAAGGCAAAGGCAAAAACGGCCTCATATGCTTTAGACAGCCTCACAAAAGACAATACAAATGGATTTTAAAAGAGCTGAAGGTCTCACACTACAATGTCAAGTGAGGTGAGAATGCTGTTATGTAGGGCAAGAAGGAAGTGAAAACCAGAGGTGACTGAGCTGATATTGTCTCAGAAAACAGGCACTGCTGTTGACTATCTGAAATTTTGCTATTCTTATGCATGAGAAAATTCTGTAATATTGAGTGTTGAACTTATTGGAAGTAAAAGCAGAAAATGTTAATAATAGTACTCTGAGGACCTAATCTAAATGTTTTAGAAAAAGAGGACAGATGTTTAAATGTTTAAATACAGGATGCTTTTTTTCCTATCTGCATATTTCAGTTTATTATAATTACAACAAAATTAAATTTCCTTGATGAACTCATTGGTTTAAACAAAGTATCAAGTAAAGGAAATCAGGTTAACCTATTTTAACTTTCATTCCTCAAACATACCTTCACAATGCTATTTCTCGAACTCTGATTCATTTATTGTAATATTCATAATAGGGTCCATATACACAGTACAATGCTTCTTCAATGTCACCATGGCTCAGTACATGTCTAACAAGTATGAGAGCACCTTTCTTGCTATTTGATTTTCAGCTCCAATCTATTTCAAACATAACTGTTAAATATAATATGGTTAGTAAAATGACTGTTCTGAAACCCTGTCCAGATAATATTCTACTTTAATCAAAAGTAGAGTTTTCAAACATAGATCTGACATTTGGAGATTCAATGTTTGCATAAAGTTACTTATGAATGGTATAAATAATTTTATTTTTCTGCTTATATTTTGTTACCTTGTTTCAGTGCATCACAAGCACTTGTAATGTGGCAACAGTCTTAGAACATAATTTGCATAGTAAAAATAAGCATACATTATGGCTAATGCTTTTGAAACCCAAGGGCTAGATCAGAGGTAGTTGAGTTTACATGGTGACTTGTACTTATTGCTTACTATGCAACACTAGTGATAATAACATTTAACAAAAATATGGTTCACTTTGCAGCTGAATCAGCATCATTGAAGCCAATGCTGTTCCTTTGCTGCAGCCTAGCGGAGTGATTTGGTATAAAAATGACATGTTCCAGCTCACGGGGTTATCACTTGCTGCAAAGTAGGTTAAAAAACAGAGGAAATAAGTCGTACGTTCAGAAATCCCACAGACAATATGTACTCTGTCCTAGTTACTTGTTTATATGGAAAAATAAGTGAAGATCCAGAAATGTTCCCAGAGTCTGAACAGGGTTCCCATATTTTGGAATGGACCTTTTCAATTTCAAATATTCTCTTTTTCATCAACAACAACAAAAAAATACCTCCTTCAGATTATGCTAACTTTCTTAATGTGCCAGAAATGTATATCTCTGTAGATAGAAAATCAACTTTCTATCCCTTTTTTAAAAGAAAATCTGAATGTAAGTAAAGATTTTAGAGTGGAGTATCAAACTGAATACCTATATATTACTGTCTATATCAATAAGTAGCTAATTTTTATAAACATCTAAAAATATCACCTGAAGCATGGATCAGGTACCAAGAAAGTATACCACAGATCTCAAAACATACACATACGCATGTAAGTGTCATACAGATTATATGCTACTTTCCTATTTTCCTGGGTGTGTGTGTGTGTGTGTGTGTGTGTGTGTGTGTGTGTTTCCTTTTCCATGACATCTAAGTGAATGAAATTCTATTCTTTCATTAGAGTCAGGAAAGGCATAAGCATTCTCCAGGGAAGTCAATTTGTTAGCAAAAAGTAATTGAAACCAAAGAAGTATCAGATTTAGTGAAAACAGACATTGAATTACACTTTTAAAACACAAGAATAAAAAGTAAAAGCAAATGAAAAAAGCTTTTTTTTATGTTTTTATCACCAGAATGGATTTGTATTTGATGTGTTCCCAAGCCACAGAGACTCTCTGCTTATATCTGTGCACTCTCCAATCCTTTTACCCTCCCCAGCCCCATAAACCACTATTTCCTTCTACATTACACATTGAATACATATATACCTCATTACTACATTGCAGGGAAGGAGAGCGAGGCAGATTATCTGCTACGCAACTTATCCTTTACCTATTTCTTTATAACACAACCTTTTCCTTCTTTCTTCATCACTTTAACTAAAAATGAACCAGGAGCTCTTGTCAATGACATAATGTTTTCATGAAAGTTCTACTAATTAAAAATCTTCACCATACCAGACCTAAAAAATGAACACACTCGTGCCAAGTGTTATTCACCACAGAGACGCTCTTGTAGCAACATTTTAAGGAAGCATAGAGAGGGAGATGGTGTGGAGGGAGAAAGTCAACTATCATATGCATTTAAGTATAACACTCGTAGGCATCAGAGGACAGATTATTTTTAATACAGGTCCTTCAAAAAGAAAAACAACAAACAAGAAAGGAACAAAAATAATACATCTCCAAACAGATGAGAGTAATGGATGTATAGTTTTGGATAACAGAAGCTTTTACTGGAATGAAGAACCACAATTATAGGAAATAGATCTGTTTTTTGGAAGCAAGAGATGAGAGGTCACTCTAAATGATGTTTGTCTTTGATTGCCCTGTAGACCCCCCCTTTTTAACAATAAGGAGATGGTAGATTTTTATTGCAGGGGCATAAAAACACTTTTAGACTACTGCTTTTGACCATACTTACAGTGCTATCAATAGTTACTTGTTGGGAACATGCATTTAGACTTGCAATGTGCTGCATTAATTTAACACCACATAAAATATGGATTTTATTGCAGCAGAGACAATAAATGCTGCAACTGCTGACTACATGCATCTAATCTTCCCTCTTCATCTTGCCCCCCTCATACTTCTGACTCAGACATAAAAATGTGAATATGGGAATGATGCCTTATTCCATTCTGATAAATGCCAATCTATTTTATTTATGTAGATGCTTAGTGACCATTGACTGTTTCAAATAATCTGTCTTCTGCTTGTCATTTCTCTTTACATTAAATATACAATGAACTATGATTATGAATAAGTGCAGAGTGAATCCATTCATATGCAATGCAAAGTAATGTTAGATGATGCTTGACTTCACAGTAACAACGTTCTCTTGAACTGATTTTCAAAATAAGGAACAAATATGAACATGCCAAATTTCACTCCCCAATATATTTTTAGCATTTGTTCAGAGTAAATAAATTTACAAACTCTAATATCAATACCCACCGTTGAGCACAATATATAATTTATCCAGTTTCACATACCTCTATAGATATTCAAAGCAGCTGTTTCCAGAATCCAATATATGTATAGTTTTTTGCTTATTAATTTATTTATGTATTAAAGGTGATCATTTGGAAATCATGCCAAATACAACTTAAAAGCAAACATTTTTCCCCCAGGGAAAGGAAATAAAGACCGTAAGGGAGTTAAAAAAAAAAAAAAAACAAACACAGAGAGATGAAGTCTTCCTACCTTTTTTATCAGCTTCTGGATAACGGAAGTTGGTTCCAGCCAAAATAACCCTGGAGAAATTGTCACTATGTCCCTTTTTTGTTTGTTTTCGGCAGTTATTTTCTATCACTGATTCTACTTCAATCTAACTCAAGCTTTCTCTCAGCATCACTTTTAACTCTGGACGGCAGGGTACCGAAGAAAACGGGGTGGTGGGGGGAGCTCTCTCTGATTGGCTTTCATTCAGTGCTCCTGATTAAGGGAGGAAAAAAAAAACTGGGAAAGGTTGGGGGGGAAGCCCTTCCTCACACGGAGAGAAAGGTTCTGCTGATAGAGCTGCAGCACTCGCCATGGGAAGGTTGGAGACTGGGGAAGTGCTGGCTTTCGCTAGCACACAGCGATTTGCAAGTGAATGCGAGGGGAGGGCGCATCCGAGAGGAGGGCTTTGGATGAAAGGCGTCCCCTCCCCCGCAGGGCAGAAAGACTCTCTGTTTCAAGGCTAAGGTAATCAGCCCAATCTAATCCGGCTGTGTCCGTAATACAATCTCAGGAACTGGACTGCTTCTTGCAATTCTTTTTAAATAGATACTCCTTCTTCTTCTGACATATATATTCCTGCACCATCCTTACGCCCGACTATTGAAATACAAATATTAACGGGGTGCCAAGTCAAATTGCAACCAGACCTGACACGGTACAAAAGTGATTTTTGTTGCGGTATATGCATTTTTTTTAAGCTTTCAGTGAACTTTCCTTTCTTGATTCTCCAAATACCTTATTTTTTTGTTGCTTGTCATACGACGACATACCTTGCTCGTCGTTTTAATGCCCGTGAGCTAGTCTTGTCTGCTTAATTTTATCTGCTCTGCATTTTTATGTCATACAGATGAAAATATTTTATTCATAACTTGAATATGCAATTAATGCTATTAAAATATTTAAACTTTGAATTTGACACAATTGCCTTGTTTTGTTTTTTCTTTTAACTTTTTATTTCTCAGAAATTTGAGTTTCATGCCCAAATGTGTGCGTGGTTCTATTTACTTAACAACCATCTAACTGCCCTTTTCCCTATTTCTCTATCTCTACATCAAGTTGGAAATAATCAAAACCTTACCAAAGGATGTCAGTAGAGCTCCATGAAATAATGAACATCTTATATTTCTCTGGCTACATGTAGATACCATTTTTAGGTAAATAAATTATAAAACCTCTATAAAATAAATTATAAAATAATTTTAAAGCTGGTCAATGAATTATGAAGATAATCTTGTCCAGCCATAACTTAAAAAAAAAAAAAAAAGATAATACTGCTCAGAAATGTTAAATGACTTGCTTAAGCAAGGAAACTAGCGACAGTTAAAACTATAATGATCGTTTATATTTCTATAAATACATAATATATATTTATAATTGCAGTTTAGTACTGTTTCTGAAATGTATACTGCCTCTGGGGCACGTATGATTATTTTAACATCCGTAGGTCCCTTATATAATCAGCACAATGGGAAAGGAAGGAATCTAAATACCTAAGGAGTTGGCATTTAGATGGACCAAGAGAGATCATCCTTACATCTGCTTTCTAGAAAGAGGAGTGAAATGAAGAACGCTCCTTTCCATTGAAAACTGCTAGGATTTCATTGTCTGGAAATGAGAGACAGACACAAATTATTGCAAGGGGGGCTGGAAATGCAGGATTTACTCTGGAAGCTATTTGCCCAGCTAAAATCTTTGACTAGGATAGAAGGGGATGACAGAATTGGGTACAAAGAACTGCAGTGCGGTCAGAGCTGTCATAGAATAGTATATTTTATGGTTTTTTTAAGGGGGAAAAAACCAAAATTTTGTTCTTTTCTATTTTATTTATTTGTTTGTTTGTTTGTTTGGACTTTGATTTTTTTTCAGTGAGAGACAGGAACATTGAGCTGCTCCTATATGTGCCCTAACCCGGGGAATCGAATCCCAGACCTCTATGCTCTAGGACAATGCTTAATATTTGACTTTTAGAGAGACAGGGAGAGAAAGGGACAGAGAAGGTAAGGGAAAGGGAAGCACTTGTTATTCCACTCAGTCATGCATTTTTTGGTTGCTTCCCAAACTAACTGGGAATCAAACCTGCAACCTTGTTGTTTCAGGACGAGGCTCTTAACTAACTGACTTAATTGGCCAGGGCCTGTTCCTGTCTAAAATTAAAATTTTGTTATTATTTTAGAGAATGTTTTGCATGAAAATAATTTTAATAATATGTTAAAACTTTAAAGTATGAAACAATGGTGTTGTAGTTACTGCATTTTCTATTTCATGATCACATAAAATGTATTTATTAAATCATAAACAAAGCATCCATGAATTCTAAAGTTCAGGAGATGCAGACAGAGATATGAGAACTGGGGAAGAGGGAGAGAGAGAGAGAGGGAATGTACAATGCATCTATTAAAACATCAAATTTTCCTTAATGCCCTCTTGTAAAAGTGGGACTCATGTGTTAGCTTATTGAATATAAACTTTAGTAATAAAAGTTAAAATAAATAATATAGCATTGGCTAAAAATTAAAATCTCATGATGAGTTTTAGAAATTAAAATATATCACTTTTTAAATTTATTTCATTCCGTAAATGGGTTAACTTGAGATTCTGCCATTTTTTTCATTCCTTTTGTTTTTTTTCTGGAAATTTTATGTAAAGTAGTCCTGTGAATTAGATCAAGCTTCCCTGTAGTCACCAATGGTAGAAAACAGTAGCCCATGAAAAGTCAGGAAAACGAACTGTATGCTCTAGAGGTGTAGGGTGAGTGGGTCAGTGCCTCACAGAATTGTCCCTTGGTGTGAGGGAAGGTTACATGTACACTGTAAGCAAGTAAAGCTGATGAAAACTTTTAAAAAATGTATTTCTATACTTTTGAAACTAAATGTGAGTTTGAACAGAAAATGTTTTGCTATAATCTTAAAACACGCAAGAAACTAAAGAGCATTTTATCATTATGATGGGAACCTCTGATGTCTGACGTCCTTCATTGCAAAAGTAAAAGACCCCATTTGGTTAAAATCAGTTAAATGAAACAACCTTCCATTTCTCGTGGAATTACATGCCTAAAAATAGCATGCTGTTGCTAGACAGTAAGCAACAACCCGTGTCACTTCCTAAAGAGCTGCATACTTGCTTTAAAACAATAGCTTCCCATCCACACTTTCCTGGCATCCTTTTAGTGACATTACAGATAATCACAATTTCCACTATAATATGAAGTTAAACATAGTTTTTTTCTCTTGGGCTAGAGGAGGAGAGTACAGAAAGTCTACACTGCTTCACTCTCCAAAAATACACTGGCAGAAAAATAATTAGGCATAGCTTGTTTGACTCAACATTTTTTCCTAATCTTCTTCTAGTCTGCCTTACTGAGCTGTACAGACTGGAAAATTAAAAATTACATTCCCCTGGCAGTGAGTGCTCAGGTGGGAGTAGGGAGGGATTCATGTTCCAATTTTTAAGATGTCCTCATCATCCTTGAATTAGAAATTAAGTTAAATAAGGAGAAAGGCAAGGTGGAAGGCATTGGTCTGGCCAGCAGAGCTGAGGAAGTCTGGTTTTGCGGTCACCCTTATCTGGGGCAGTATTGGCAACTGTTGGGACCACAGCAATGGATGTGTGATTCTGAGGCTGACGTGCTCTTGATAGTCATCCAGTCTTTCTCTGTCTATTCATGTTGTAAACTGCCAGCTACCATTCAAAATGAAATAATAATAATTATTATTATTATTATATTGCCTAAAATAGCTGAAGTGCTTTCTATCTGCCACTGAAATGTTACTGAAACCTCTGTGACAGCAACCTCTGTTATCATTACCGTTTAACTGAATCTCAACATCTCTTAGATCGTGTAACTTGGAAGTGGGACCAGGGAGGACTGAGCCAGGGAAAGATTAAAGTATCAAATAGCCAGTTGTTTCAAAAAATATAATTATTTTGAAAAACAATAAAGAGTTAATGAAGGAATAAAGGGATAAAGATCAGGACTGGTTTTCTTAACTTTCTTAGATCAAACCTGAATCAAACTGCTTAATTTTTTCTCTACAATTTTTAATGTAAAAAAATTTTGGTTACATATGAAAAGATTTACAAGCAAATTGAATCCTATCTTAGCGAGGCAGAAAAAAATAAATTGAATAATTCTCATTTTGATTGAAAAGTAAATTCTTACTCAATCTGACTGCTTCCATCCATACTAGAATAAGGCTAGTGGCCTGTTTTAAATTTTGAAACACTGGTGAAGTGAAAATAATCAGGAATAAATTTTCCATTGTCTGGTGGTAATTTAACTTTATGCCAGAGAAAGTGAAAGAAAGAAAAAAATCTTTCAAATGAAAAAAAAAATAGTGGAAAACAATAAACCGTAAGTCTAATGTGTTTGTAATTGCAGTTAATGAACAAAAATATAAATTTTTATTTTTATAGTTTAAGTTGTATTGCTACTGGAGAGATTAGATCTGAGAGATAAAAACAGCATTTTAATTAATCCCATTACCAAAAGCCATTCTAAGAATTCTTAGACTCTTTTTTGTAAAATGGCAATATTTTTAAATAAATGCAATATATTTTTTAAATCATAACTATTACTTTATTTTTCTCTAAAATATCATTTCATTCTTCCTCCTATGTTCCTTCCATTTTTATTTGTCAATCAATGTTAATCTTATAGTATTTTACTGTACTTATAAGCCATCAAGTTAGCTTCTCAGCTTTGTAGATACTGGCAGAAGGACTGAGACTCCTAAAGCCGAAGACAAAGGAAGGCACTGGCAGCAGCATGACATCATCTGTGTCGGTTTACTTTGCCCTCCCCATCTCATTTGGGCAACCTCTGAAATAAGCTCAGGTGGATGCAGCACCTGCAGTGGGTTTGCATCATAGCTGAGGGACACCAAGCTTAGGGAACCCTGCTTGTTATAAAATAAACTGTGAACAGAACTGCCTGAACTCTATCTACTCCAAAGGGAGACATTATCCTTATTTTATTGTACAGTATGCAAATCCTTCTATTCTGGTGGGAACAATAACTCATCCCCCAAGGGTGTTTCTATGAATGTCCTTGAAAAAATAATTTAAAGAAAAGGGAGGTTAGTGCAGAAACGTGAGAGACATATGGAGAATTGTCTTCCAAGATTATATACTGATACAATGAGAAAGGTCAGCTGGAAAACTCACCTATACCCAGCACATGGTCACCCTTAAGAAAGTCTGTAAATGATTGGTTATTCTACCTATAGAACCAATTATGGAGCCTATGACAAAGACTCACTAACCAAACTTTACCCAAACTCCCCTGAACCCCTCTTTTTCAACTATGCCTGACTTTTGGATTTCCATGTTTGCCCCTGCATTGTCCACTTTCAGCAAGAATCTTTCTAACTCAGTTTAATTAGAATCCCAACCCTCAATATCTGATTACCTTCCAATTAGATCAGGTTTCTGTGCTCCACCATCTCCTGGTTGATGATGATCATCCTGTCCTGCCTTTAGCAAGAATCCTGTTAGGTCAAGTTAGCCAGAATCTCCTCTTACTTCTGATATTTCTTCTCAGTAATTTTTTATCTTCTGATTCTCCCCTGCTCTTCAGCTATAAATTCCCACTTACCCAATCTCTCTACCCCACTGCAAAACCCCATGCAGCGGTTCCTACACCCAACACAATGGACCCTTTGAATAGTCTTCTTTACTAAGTGCTTTAACAGGTATGTTAGCACTTTTTTGTTAATGACTGGAACAACAGTTCTCAAACTGTAGTCTATGGACCAACAACATTAGCATCATTTGGTATCTTGTTATAAATCCTGTCTCCGACCTACTGAATCAGAAACTTGAGGATGATCAAAATTCTGTGTTTTCAAATGTCTGAAGGTGATTCTAAGAGTTACAGTTTGGTCATGACTGTTAAGTCTAATCCGGAGGGACCCGAAACATTAAAGACACGAACAAAGTCCATTGATTACACACCAAAGCTTTATTGTCTAGCTTGGCCAAGTGGCAGCTCCTCCAACAGTGGTCTGAGGGAGCACGCTGGCCCTTTGTTCTATTTGGTTTTTATAGTTTTGTAAGTGGGAAGTACAGAAGCAAAAATTGTAATTAGGAGCCCTTTACCACTATTGGTTATAGTCACATGTCCTTTAACATGATAGGATCATGTTCAATTTGCAAGCCATACATCCTTTTGGAGAAAACAAAGTTTACAAGTCAACACAATGGCAGAAAGATACCTTTTTACATATTAAAAGGTATTCCCATATTATCTAGTGTTCATCTGCTATCTCTCTGTCCTAAGTCACACGTGTTAACTACACGCATTTACATAGGAGAGGTAGTTTCTGTGGGGACAAATGCCCGCAAATGGCTCATAATTATAAGAAAAGGTTTATTTTGGCTTTTCTCTCCCTGCATCTGGCTAGCCATTCACCCTTTTCCCCACAGGTGTGTTGGAATGTCTGGGGATCCATGTTTTCCTCCCCTTTGCATTTACAATACAATGCCAAGGGCCATTCTGGTTATGCCAATCACATAGTACAGAGACTATTCTCACAATTTCTCTGCACAGCTTAACCCAAATTAATAAAATGTTCTCCAAGCCTCTTAAAATATTAATATTAATTCTGTAGTTTTTGGTACCTTACAACACCTGCAGGTGAAGTGGCTCAGTGGCTCCTCAATGACCTGTGGTTGTGCAGTGGATAGAGCATAGAACTGGAATGTTGAGGCTGACAGTTTGAAACCCTGGGCTTGCATAGTAGAAGTACATACAAGTAGCAATAACTACTAGTTGATGATTCCTGCTTCTCTCTTCTCTCTTTTTCTCTGTCTTTCTCTTTTTCTCTCTCCTCTTTTTAAACACTTAATATATAAAATGTAAAAAAAGAAAAAAAAAAGGAGAATCACTGGCCTACAGTTGCTTCAAAGCAATCTTAGAAAAGAAAGAAACTCTGACTTAAAACTCATGGTTTACAAATGAGAGATTTGTTTATGCAATCACTTATTATTTTTAGCACTTATAGATTACATGCAGAATCACTGCAAAACATTATGCTATTTATATGATGTGGGAGAAAACTATAACCATGGTGCTAGCTAAATAAGGATTTAACCATCTAATGAGAGAGACAGTAATGAAGACAAGTGATACACAAAAGTAAATGAAGGGGAAGAAAGAAGGGAATTTAGCCAAGTGTGTGATAAATGCAGAAGTAGCTACTCTGAAGGTTTCAAAATAGAGAATTACAACTCTGATGAATGTCAGCTTTGGTTTTTCATTTCAGCAGTCAATGTGCTAGGAGGAGGAGGGCAGTGAAAATGCCTGACCATGACGGTCTATCCTAGCTGCATGCTGGATAAACAAAGTCCCACCAGAGTTGCCAAGAGAACAGACCACAATGAGGAGGAGTCCTGAACTCCTTTCTTATACTTCCCACTGATGGTGGCAATGGTGACAGCTTACTTTGCATACAAATGTATGTCTTTACCCCCACCCCTTGTAATTTTTGAAATGATATGAAAAAGAATCAGGAAGAAAAAATAAAACAATAAGAGGAAACAGGAAGAAGAGGAGAAATTTTATAAAATCAGAGTCCAAAACTAATGAAACCAAAAATGTTTCTTTATTGACAGGGTTCCTTTTATGAGTATGCATCTGTGTAGCACATAGGGCCCTAAGATTTGAAAGGACTCATTCTTGGTTTAATGCACCTTTGGATTTGTAAATAATTTTTGACCAAAGAGCTCCACATTTTATTTTGCATTGGGGCACCTGATTTTGTAGATGACCTGCTTAGTAACTGGCTGATAATGCTGACGCAGTATGATGTCACCCATGGACTAGAAAGGTCCTGTCTTAAAGTGAATGTTTGGACAATAATCAATGTTGACATTTAGCAGACAAAGACATCAATGAATTGATTTGTCATTAGTAAACAAGGACAATAAAGTGTACTTGACTTATGTTAAGCTGGGCTTGATCTGTAACATTTGATCTCTGGTGTCAAGGCACTGGCATAAGACCTCAATGAAATCAGTAGGTATAATTTCATTCATTCATGTATTCAGTTATTTATTCTCCAGCTACTTATTGAGCTGCTAATGTGGCATGCATTTTGCTTAGCACCAGTGATGTTATGGTAATCAATAGCTCATTCAGGTCTTAACTGCACAGAGCTCACTCTCTAGAAGGAGAAAAGAATAATTGTTGAATGTCACAAATGATGATATGACTATTCACATGATAAGTGTTCTGAAGGAAGGAACTTGATTCTATTGCAGCTTATAAGTGTTTTGACCTACCTGGGAGGGGTCAAAGTACGAAGAGGGTTTAGGAAGAAAATTCCTAGATGAGGCAATGCCTGAAGTAAAGTTAGAATCATGACACAATGCCCTTTACTACAGTGACTTTTACAGGAAATCATTTTTGTGTCGCTTGGTGGTGACACTTAAATCATGCCCTCTTAACACCAAATTGGCCAAACATTTCCATTATTACATCTATCTATAACCACTACCACAGTAGATTCCTAAAATATCAGACATATTATACATATATATTGTTGCACTAAGAATGTCTTGGTCATGCAATACATCTTTGGAGTAAATCAAAACACATTTTAACTACTACAGTGTTCAAAAGTTATGTCTAACTAGTCCTTTTGAAAGTATTTTAATCTTCTTCAGCTTTTCAAAAGCTTTGCAGCACTGGCAAAACAAAACAAAGCAAAACAGCAACTATTGAACCACTGGTTAATTACTGGGTACCAGACCATATTTTTGGAAAATCATGGGGAAAAAAAACTATTGGAAAATTAATTCATTAATATAGTAAAATATGTCATTTCTTATTATATATATAATATATATATATATATATTTTACCATGGCCCCTGTATCAGAATATGGTTTGGCTTAAAAATCACCAAGATTGATTAAGTATTTTGAGTTTTTTAAACATGATCTGAATCAGCCCCAGTTAAATGAGGAGTCAAAATAAATGTACTCTCATTAGAAGAGTTTTATTTTTAGATCAAGATTTATATTTCATAAAGTTCATTTAATTAAAACAGTAACTATTCAACTGGATACAAGCTCTCAAGCTAAGTATAGTTACTTAACATTTTTGCATTTCTTAATGCTAACTCAACTAATGCAAATGAATTAAATGTCATTACAAAAAATACACAATCAAATACAAATTTTAGGTGATTTGTTAAAATAATTAACAGTTCAATTACTACTCAGTTTAAAATATTAAATTTAAATTTTAAAAACAGAATAAATCAAATCATGAGAATGATCATTTGTGAAATTCCTGTGTTGGTTTCTAGCTCCAGGACTAGAAATTCTTTAAGTGTGTTCATTACCAACTTTACTTTTGTCATTTGTCATCATTCTAGTATGGTATGATAGTGTTTTCTAACAAAAGTAACAATCAATATTTAAAAAAACTAGAAAACAACATTGTTTAACAAAATAAGTATACTAAATATAAAATTCCAAAGAGTGGGAAAGATTTAAGATGCAAAATTATCAAGTGACTTTCAATGTATTTCATATGAAATAACATTAGAATAAAGTTAAAACTTTTAAAGGTGTTTATATAGACATGATATTTAGAGTAATTATCAAAATATGTTTAAACCTTATTATTATTATTTTCTTAAAATTATTCCCTTTTCTATCTTTTTTTTTTTTTTTTTTGTATTTTTCTGAAGCTGGAAATGGGGAGAGACAGTCAGACAGACTCCCTCATGCGCTCAACCGGGATCCATCCGGCACGCCCACCAGGGGCGATGCTCTGCCGCAACCAGAGCCACTCTAGCGCCTGGGGCAGAGGCCAAGGAGCCATCCTCAGCGCCCGGGCCATCTTTGCTCCAATGGAGCCTTGGCTGTGGGAGGGGAAGAGAGAGACAGAGAAGAAGGAGGGGGTGGGGGTGGAGAAGCAAATGGGCGCTTCTCCTATGTGCCTTTGCCGGGAATCAAACCCGGGTCCCCCTCACGCCAGGCCGAAGCTCTACCGCTGAGCCAACCGGCCAAGGCCTCCCTTTTCTATCTTAAACCTGAGCTGTCTTCTTTCTCATTCACACGTCCCTTGTAAGTCTTCCAGACCTATTTGATGCTTTTTAAATTTCATTTTCACTTCAATAATAATCTAGATGTTTTAATCTCTTTATAGCTTGCAATAGGTTTGCTATAGAGCAATAGAAAGAAGAGAAAGCCTGAATTGAGGAGAATATGCAAGAGTCTATAAGAAATTGATAGAAGAGCAGAAAAGTTATAAATTTGGCTTCAGTAATAATGGCTCTTAGTTGTAATAAATAGGAAATATGTAAGGATTAGGAAATAGTTAATCTGCTTGCTATTCTCTTAATGGTTCCCTGGCCTTCACTTTGAAATTTAGGCAAAAGTTCACCTTTTCTGTAATGTGGGGAAAGCTTACATGGGGAGGGACCTGCAGATGAGAAAAGTTTAGGTCACAATAGTTGTTTGTAAAAGCCTAGTGTTGGTCAAATAAGTTTGTAAACATGATATATATGTTTGCTCGCTTGTGACTTATAATGGGTGTGGGGGACAGGCTATAAGCAGGCCAGGTTGTTGTAGCCTGAGGTTTGGTTTTGGGATTAAGCTTTTCCCCACACCCTTGACTGATTGTATGATCTGGGTGGTGCACTCTCATGAGAAATCCAATTATGCCTTAGATAAGTGACTTTGTATTGGAGACTTCCTTGTTTGTATATTGGATTAAGGGATTTTGGTTTTCTACACTATAAAGTGGGACAGACCAGGAGCTCAGACACACAGTTCCTGCTATTACAATTGCAGGGGCTCCCCTGATCCCTTGCCCTTCATGGGAAGAGCTGGTTTTCTGCTTTTCCCTTGTCTTTTTTTGTGGTTTGCCTGTCTTGGTAAGACACCAATAAATAGGATGGCCCCCCATCCTCTGACTTCGCCATTTCTTTATCTTCTAACCAAATCCAATGGGAACCTGCATGTGAATGGTCACAATGACGGCTCCTGGCCTTACAACTGGCGTAGTTTCCGGCAGGATTCAGAGATTGGTATGGAGCCACCACCCTTGATGGGTGGGATAGAGTACTGGTTGCTGCTCTGGCTCCCCATGGCTGTCCTTTTAGGGGCCATGGGCTACATGTTTTTTACTCAAGAGGAAACTGCCCGAGGTCAAAAGCTTCAGCATGAATTGCAAACAGAACGGCAGAAAAGGCTGGAACTGGAGCGAGCACTGGAGAAGGAATTACGGGTTCGAGAGTTGCAGTTTACCCTGGAAGCTGAACGTCTTCACCGGCAGTTGTTGGAGAAACAACTGCGGATTCAAGAGCTCGAGTCTCAGCTTCTGGCCAAAAGCCAGCAGCCACAGGAGCCTAAACGGTCACCAAAGGAGCAACAGCATCCGTGCCGGTGGATTGGCTTTGAGTCAGCGGGAGCAGGCGCTTGCGACTCCTCTTCTGAGGATGAGAAGGCTCAGGCTGAAGCTGCCATACGCACACTGAGAGCCCGACCAGTTGTCGCCAAGAAGGTAAAAACCCAGCAACAAAGAGTCCCTCAGGGGCAGCCACAGCCTCCTGCCCAGGTAATGGAACACTCTGTGGTCCGGCCCTATACCCAGGCAGAGCTGATGGAGTTGGGGGCACAATTTAGGCAGAAACCTACTGAATCCCTGGTAGCCTGGTTACTACGATTATGGGATATAGGGGTGGATGGCATCATGCTCTCCGGAACAGAGATGGAGAAATTGGCCGCCATTACCACACACTCTTCCTTGAGGCAGCGTCTTCAGAACTGCCATGGCAACCCAGGAGACCATACCCTATTAGAATGGGTGATGGCTGCCATTCGTATGGTCTGGCAGAATGCTGGAGAACTGCCGGGGGCAATGAGTCAGTGGCAGTGCTACAGTGAGTTAGTAAAGGTCCTTCGAGAACTAGGTATGAAGAATGCTGTTTTCAACCCTGGGTCTTGTGGGCCAGACGAAGAAGTGTTTACGGCCAAAATGAGGGAATTTGTCCTTGCTAGCGCCCCATCAGCCCTTTTTGGGTCACTTGTGGCTATCTTGGGCCCCTATGTGGGGCAGCCCATCAATGCAGTTACACAGATGGTAGCAGATTTGGGAGAGCTGGAGGCTGCTTGGGATCATAAAGCAGTGAGGGCTGCTGCCTATGTTTCCCCCCCAACTAACAAGGGAAACGGGCCTGTAAAGGTTACCCGAACGCAGATGTGGGTAGACTTGATTGCGGCTGGAGCAGATAAGGGGAAATTGGATGGCCAGTCTAATAAAATTCTTTTGGAGCTTTGGCGGCAGCTTAAACCAGAACAGAAGTTCCAGCCACTGAGACGAAAGGCCCCAGCAGCTACCAATAAAACGTTTGGTGCGCGCACAGCTCGGTTACAAGATTATATGATAGAGACAGCAGAGGGAGAGGGGAACTCCCAAGACCCATTGTACCAGTTTGAATAGGAAAAAGGCCGAGGGACCCGTCTAACGGGGATGGGCGGGGACCGGAGGCCACATGTGGAACTGGCTATCCACTGTTCCCCTTCCAACGTACAACAGGTGTTGGCCTTGGTGAATACAGGTGCAGAATGTTCCCTTCTCTATGGAAACCCAGAGCAGTTTGCTGGGACCCCAGTGGCCATTGATGGTTATGGGGGCCAAACTGTCCAAGTGAAGCCAATAACTATTCCATTGGGGATAGGGAGACTGCCTCCTAAGCTATATAAGGTGTATGTATCTCCTATTCCTGAATATATTTGGGGGGTAGATGTCTTGCAAGGACTGTGGTTGGAAACTACAGCTGGGGAGTTCCGGCTGCGGATCAGGGTTGTGAAGGCAGTATTGCGGGGACATGCATCACATTCCCCTTTGCAATTACCCATCCCTCGGCGTGTGACTAACACCAAGCAGTACCGCCTGCCAGGTGGTTATGAAGAAGTCACAGGGACAATCCTTGAACTAGGAAAGGTGGGGATCATCCGGCCAGCACACAGTCCTTACAACTCCCCAGTATGGCCTGTGCGCAAAGCGGATGGAACCTGGAGAATGACAGTAGATTACAGGGAACTTAATAAAGTTGTTCCCCCTTTGCACGCTGCTGTTCCCTGGATAGCTAACATGATGGATCGGCTAAGCCATGAGTTGGGGACATAGCACTTTGTGGCAGACTTGGCCAATGCTTTTTTCTCTATTGATATAGCCGCAGAGAGTCAAGACCAATTTGCCTTCAGTTGGGAAGGGAGACAATGGACCTTTACAGTGTTACCCCAGGGCTATTTGCATAGCCCCACCTTGTGCCATGGGCTGGTGGCTGCTGACCTGGCTAAATGGAAACAGCCAGAGGTAGTCCGCATGTACCATTATATTGATGATATTATGCTAACTAGTGATTCTCTTTCAGAATTGGAGCAAGCAGTCCCTACCCTGCTATCCCATTTGAAAGCATGTGGCTGGGCAGTTAACGAGAACAAATTACAAGGACCTGGGTTATCTGTTAAATTCTTGGGAGTTGTCTGGTCGGGTAAGACAAAAGTTATCCCTGACGCAGTTATAGATAAGATTCAAGCATACCCCGTGCCCACTACGGTAAAACAGTTACAGGAATTCTTAGGTTTGTTGGGGTATTGGCGAGCATTTATACCGCATTTGGCTCAGTTACTACGCCCCTTGTACAAACTTATTCGAAAGGGGGTTCGCTGGGATTGGACTGAGCAGGCGCAAGGTTCATTTGCAGCTGCTAAGAGAGCTGTCAAGGTGGCACAGGCCTTGAATGTGTTTGATCCTGCCAGGCCCTGTGAGCTGGATGTTCATGTAACCTCGGAGGGGTTTGGATGGGGCTTGTGGCAGCGGACAGAGCGCCTACGGCAACCTATTGGATTTTGGTCCCAATTGTGGAAAGGTGCTGAAGTTCGTTACTCATTAGTAGAGAAGCAGCTGGCAGCTGTGTATGCTGCCCTCCTGGCAACTGAGAGTATTACAACCACAACACCAGTTACAGTCAAAACAACATACCCTATAGCTGGATGGGTGAGAGATTGGGCAACTAAACCCCGTAGTGGTATGGCCCAAATGTCTACCCTAGCCAAGTGGGGTGCCTATCTGCAACAACGCTGTGCTCTTAGCACCAGCCCATTGAGGGCAGAACTGCAGGAGGTCTTGGGTCCAGTCACCTAGGCGACCTTAGAGTCAGGTGCAACTGGGGCTCAGGAGGCAGAACCTGAGGTCAGTCCTTACCAGGAGGGGCAGGTGCCCATCCCCGAAGATGCCTGGTATACTGATGGTTCCAGCAGGGGCCAACCTGCCAAATGGACGGCTATCGCCTTCCATCCGGCCACTGAGACTATTTGGATGGACACGGGTACAGGCCAAAGCAGCCAATGGGCAGAATTAAGAGCTGTTTGGCTAGTTGCCCATAATGAACCTTCACCTCTGGTGATCTGTACTGACAGTTGGGCTGTCTATCGTGGACTGACCCTTTGGATTGCTACTTGGCACATTAACCAGTGGATGGTAATGCACCGTCCATTATGGGGTCAGGCCATGTGGCAGGACTTATGGGAAATAGGACACCAGAAGCAGGTGACAGTATATCATGTCACAGGGCATGCCCCTCTAGCCCATCCTGGGAATGATGAGGCAGATACGTTGGCAAGGGTGCGATGGTTGGAGACTGCACCTGCAGGTGATGTGGCACAGTGGCTCCACCGGCGCCTGCTCCATGCAGGACAGAAAACTATGTGGGCTACGGTTAAGGCTTGGAACTTGCCTGTGTCCTATGCAGAGGTACTTGCAGCCTGTGAGCAATGTGCAGTATGTTCCAAGGAACACCCTCGGAGACCACTGGTGTCACCTGGACAGATCCAGAGGGGTCATGTCCCACTGACACGATGGCAGATAGACATCATTGGACCCTTACCAAAGTCAGAAGGGTACCAGTATGCAGTCACTTGTGTAATACTGCCACCGGGCTGCTTGCTGCTTACCCCGCTCGTAACCCTGACCAGAGGGCAGTCATACAGGCTCTGGACCGCCTGAGTGCTGCATACGGGCGACCGCTGGTCCTTGAAAGTGACAATGGTACCCACTTCACTGGTTCAACGGTGAGGCAATGGGCTCAAAAGCTGGGGGTGGACTGGAAGTACCATGTTTCCTACCACCCCCAGGCTGCTGGCATCATTGAGCGTTATAATGGACTCTTAAAGCAGGGACTGCGACAGGAGGGGGGCACCGGCTCTCTTACTGGATGGACACGCCACTTATGGACAGTACTTCGGATTTTGAATGAGCGACCTCGACGGGGAAGCCCAGCTCCAGTAGAGGCCCTCCTGCATCGGACAGCTGCCCCTATTCAGTTGCAGATACGCACTAAGGACATTTTACTCAAGCCAGGTTTCGGACAGCAGGGCAACGTGCTCTTGCCTGCTCCAACAGCCCTTCTTAAAGGACAACGGCTTCAATGGACTTGGCCCTGGACTGTACAGGCCCCCCATCTGAGATGGGTGGCCTTGTTGGCACCATGGGGAAAGGGGTTAGAGGTGGACCTCCAGTTAACTCCTTGGGCAACCAGCACCTGGCCACCTAAGGTAGAAGTGTATTATCCCTTGAGTGCTCAAGGGGACAGCATTTTGAAGGGCACCTTTGTAATTTCTTTATGGCCAATAATGAGTTCCCCTATTTTACTACACATAGAACCAGCAGATGCTGGTGTATTGGCCAATAAGGTTTGGTACGCCCGCTCAGGGCGGCCTCTGGTGCCAGCTACAGTGCTGTCTGCAGATAAAACTCTGGCCTGTATTCTGCCAGAGGGAAGAGATTTGCCTCTCTTGATGCCACTGATAGCTCTCTCATTTCGCCCATAGTTTTTGATCTGTTAATCCTATTGCTGTAGTTGGTACTATTTCTGTTTATGCAATGTATCCTACTCTTTGCACAGTGACCATCATGGAAGATGCCTGTGGTTTAGATTGTAAAGCGAGCAAAAGGGGTGGTCAAATAAGTTTGTAAACATGATATATATGTTTGCTCGCTTGTGACTTATAATGGGTGTGGGGGACAGGCTATAAGCAGGCCAGGTTGTTGTAGCCTGAGGTTTGGTTTTGGGACTAAGCTTTTCCCCACACCCTTGACTGATTGTATGATCTGGGTGGTGCACTCTCATGAGAAATCCAATTATGCCTTGGATAAGTGACTTTGTATTGGAGACTTCCTTGTTTGTATATTGGATTAAGGGATTTTGGTTTTCTACACTATAAAGTGGGACAGACCAGGAGCTCAGACACACAGTTCCTGCTATCACAATTGCAGGGGCTCCCCTGATCCCTTGCCCTTCATGGGAAGAGCTGGTTTTCTGCTTTTCCCTTGTCTTCTTTTGTGGTTTGCCTGTCTTGGTGAGACACCAATAAATAGGATGGCCCCCCATCCTCTGACTCCGCCATTTCTTTATCGCCTGCCCGAATCCAATGGGAACCTGCATGTGAATGGTCACGATGACGGCTCCTGGCCTTACACCTAGTCACAGGATTTACTGTGAAATGTTAAGGCTATATACCTTAATTAGAAATTTAGTTCCTCAATCTTAAATCTTTACTTTGTATCCTAAGGAAATAGAGTCTTTTTCACAGACAATTCCCAGAAGCAGATGGTTTCAGAGGGGCCAGGTCCCAGATATTTTGAGATTTACCAAGGACACCAGATAGGACCATGCTGATTAGGCCTGTGTCAGCATCAGAAGAACTTGTGGGGGAGACATTCCTGCCAACTGAACGCCCATCTCCTGCACATTGTTACATGATTAACTGCACGCACTTTGTCCCTGAACCCTATAAAAACAGCCAGCAGCAGTATAGTGTGAAGGTAGCTCTTTTGGACAGAAGTCCTCTGCCTTCTCAGTTTGCTGGCAATCTGAATAAAAAGATATTCTTATATCACTTAGATCCATCTCTGTGATTGATTGGCAGGAATGGGAAACTCGAACCCTGGTTTGTTCTGGTAACTAAACGGGGAAAAAATTGATTTTGGACCAAAGCCAAAGGACAGTGAAGCCTCTAAATTTGCCCTCATCATTGGAGGGTTCTTGTCCTGGCTTGGAACAGGTGGTTGTCACCACAACAATGGCCTGTTTTCCCCCATAAAATCAAGATGAAGGATAAAGTGAGTGATGCTAAAATATAAGTTTATGATTCATTGTCTTAGTGTTTTTCATAAAGTGTTACATTCAATCTTGTGTCTTTGTCTCTTTGATCAATATAATGTCAATTAATTTCATATATTTTCCTTAATGAATAAAATTAAACATAAATAGAAGCACTGAAAAATTTATGAAGTTGATAATCGCATACAGATCAGAAAATGTAAAATCTTAGATTAGCAGTATTGACAAAGTTATGTAAACCATATGTAATACATGAATCTATTTATTTGGCACCATATACAGTCACAGATAAATGGCTATGGATATTATAAAGGAAAGTACATTGAAGATATTAATTACTTAATTTTGAAAATCTTTATCATGATATTATTACCTTTTATTCTTTTTATTAGCTTATAGTCTACAGTGTAGGCATGATTGTGCCCATTACTGAAGCCAAGAGAAATAAATAAGTAGATTTTTATTTACATGGAATACCTCAAAAATATTTTGTCTGTATGCACTCCCTCAAAAATAAAATACTATTAAAAGTTAAATGAAAATAAAATCTGGATAGATGTTTGACCAATGGCAAAGAGAATAAATTCAGATGATGATTTTTTGATGACTGTTGATACTTTCTTACTAAAAGACATTGATATACAATACTCTTGATTTAAAATATTTATTTGTTTTTTTCAGTGATACCCACTACCCACTCATATACATTTTGGAATCTTTCAAACGTAATCTAGTTTAATAGTTAATATGTTATTGCGTGTTTTGTTTTTCTTTAAAAAATGAAAGTCCCATCTACTTACAAGCTTTTAGTACAAAATTGGCTCATTTTTCTTTACTTAACTGGCTGTTCTTTGGTTTGGTCTGGGAGATGTGGTAGTTTGCAGACAGATTGCTATAATGAAAACTTATGACATTATTTCACTCTACCTGTACTATTCTTATATTAAAATGAATTCAAATTTTTTGAGTAATTGCTCTTAATTTCACCATTGAATCTACTATTCTTAATCATAAAATATATTTTAGTTATTAAGTACAGCTGACTTATTTATTCATTGAACAAATATTTCTTCAATGCTTGCTATATCCCAGGGACTAGGCTAGGCCTCGGGGATATGGCAGTAAATAAAATATACAAAGTCTTTGTTCTCAAGAAATTTGCATACAACCAAGGGGAAAAAAGACAGAAGCAAATAAACAGGTATGTGATACTGCAGATGGTAATAAATGTTATTGGTAAGAATAAAGCATATGGAAGTGTAGTGGGCAGAAGAATGACACCCAAAGACTACACCTCAATCTTTAAAACCTCTGAATATATTATCTTACATAGCAAGAGGGAAATTACAGATATAATTAAGTCAAGAATCTTCAGATGAAAAGTTTATCCTGCACAATCCTATCAGACTCAATATAATCCCCGGAGCTTTTAAAAGCAGAGAACATTGCCAGACCAGTGGTGGCACAGTGGATAGAGCATAGACCTGGGATGCTGAGTTCTTAGGTTCAAAACCCTGAGGTCACTGGTTTGAGTGTGGGCTTATCTGCCTTAAGGGCAGGCTTGCCAGCTTAAGCAGGCTCACTGTCTTGAGCATGGGATCACCAAAATGGTCCCAAGGTCATTGGCTCGAGCCCAGAGGTCTCTGGCTTGAAGCCCAAGGTCACTGACTTAAGCTCAAGGTTGGTGGCTTGAGCCAGAGGCCATTGGCTTGGATTCAGTCTCCCAATAAAGGCATGTATGAGAAGCAATCAATGAACAACTAAAAAGTGACACAACTAAGAGTTTACTTCTGATCTCTCTTCCTTCTTATCTCTCTCTCTCTTTCTCAAAAAAAGAATTAGAAGAACATTTCAGCAGCTCAAAAAGAAATGTGAAAGCAGAGGAAAAGAACCAGTTAGATGGCAGTATCAGAAGGACTCAATCTGCAGTTAGTGACTCTGAAGGTGGATGAGACCAAAGTCTGTGGTCAATTTCCGAAAGCTAAGAAGAAAAACACAAGAGAAAGGATTCTCCTCCAAGAAAATACAAACCTTTCCAACACCTTGATTTTATTCTAGTGAAACCTAAAATGTCTTAGAATGCTGATCTGCAGAACTAACTATTAGAACAAATTTATGTTGTTTAAGCCACCACATTTGAGGTAATTAGTTACAGCAGTGAAAAATAATTAAAACAGGAGATCAAGACACTGGTCAGTATGTGCTGTTTTGCATAACACCCTTAGAAAAATACTCTTTGAAGATGTGATATTTGAACAGATTTGAATGAAGTGACAAAGCTAGCCATCTGTCTACAAGTGGGAAGAACTCTCCAGGCTGAGGGAACAGCAAATGCAAATGCCCTGAGGCAGTGACAGACTCAGTTGAGGAAAAGCAGGAAAATCATAAGGAATGAAAAACAGCAAATCAAGGACAGAGGATTTCATAATGTGGTAGATTCTGGCATCAATAAGCCAGACATGCTGGGGATGGTTATATCATGGCATTTCATTCTGACTTCAATAGGGGAACGGCTACAGGTTAGGGCCAGAGGAAAAATATCTGATTTAGATGTTAAATGGAATGAGTCATTTTAATACATTTATGGAGAACAGATTGAGGGAAAGACGAGAGTAGGAGTGGTCAATGTGGGACACCAACAAAGAAACTTGCTCAAATAGAAGATATTGACATATTGGAGGGGTTGGTGAGAAACAGTTATCTTTGAATATATTTGGAAGATTAATATAAAGGGTATAATAGTATTTTCTAATAGATTAGTATTAGCGTTAGGACAAAAAAGAGGGGATACTCTTTTTTCAAAAAGGGGTTGCCATACTGAGATGAGAATAAACTGGTTAGTGGACAATCAAAAGGTTTGCAAGTGTCTGTTTTGTAATTTTAAAGCATTTCTTACTTTTTCACACTTTACATGAGTTGAATTTACCTTTTACCCTACCTTCAACACCACACATTACTATTACTGTTTCATTAACTTAAAATTTTCAGAGTAATGTTTTAGAACAGAGCATCAGCATTTCCATGCTTGAGGGAGCACTTCAGTGTTGCTCACCGGAAGTTCCTATCTTCAGCCATTTTGCTTCCTTGTCTTCTTAACGACCCAGCAAACTGTACATTTTTCACTTGAGCAGTTTCTAGTTAATGCTGTTGTAGATAAAGCCTAATTTGAAAATCTAAATAAGAATGATATTTTGAAGGTATATGCAAATTTACTGAGATGAGATTTCAGCATTCTAAAAGTTCTGTTCTTGGATTTTCTTAGCACGAGCAATTGCTCCCTGGGTGATGTGATGTAGGAATGAGAACTTTTCGCCAATTTGGTGATAGGTTTCAAACATTAAACATAATGACTATGGTCCTAATTAATTTGGAAATTCCAGAATTATATAAGTGAAATACACTATGCTAAGAATAAGGAGGCCTAGTTTACATGCTTATTAAATTATGAAGTGAATTAATTAGAATAAAGTAAAAATAATTTGCATTTAATTAAAATGTTTTAGAAAGTTGCCACCTTGCTTTTCCTCCCTGGCTGCACGAAGATCAGTTGCCATCATGAATGACACAGTAACTCTCCAGACCTGGAAGTTCATAACCAATGGACTACTCTAGCGGAAACATATGGTCATTGTTGTCTTTCACCCTGGGAAGTGAACAGTATCCAAGATAGAAACTGGGGGAAAATTAGCCAAAATGTGTAACACCATATAAAACTCATCTTCATATTTGGATTCAGAACTCATTCTGGTGGTGTCAAGACAACTGGTTTTGGTATTATTTATGATTCCTTGAATTATGCAAAGAAAATTGAACTCAAATATATATTTGAAAGTCATAGCTTGTATGGAAGACCAGAAGAAAATAGAAAAAGGACCACAAGAACTGAATGATGAAAGTCAGGGGCCTGCAAAGGCCAAGCTGGTGCTGGCATAAAGGAGTCAAGATTCTTCACTGTCTTTATCTGCTTTAATTTTGCAGATTTTTCATTTGAGAATTAATAAACTAAGAACTTTTGTATGTAAAAAAAAAGAATTGTTATCTCGTTTAAAAGTACATCTGAATAACTAACACTCTCTAAACCCACATGAAGTATCTACAAATATAGATATAAATTTATAAATTATACATAAAATTATGTTTAGTTTAATGAAACTTAACTGTATATATCTCTTACTATAACAAAGTAGTATTTTTAAACATTTACTGACCAACATAAACTTTCATTAAATCATCTGTTGAGAAAGTAATTTAATAGTGTTATAGAAAAAAATATGCAGGCCAAAAATAGTGTCACTTGTACTAAAAGCCCATGGTACCAAACCTAGTTTAATCCCTAATCCAAATGCAGTTTCAACCTCTCCCAGAAACATAATCAATATGGGAACTTTCTGATTATATGAACCCTCTCCATCTCCTAAAGGAAAAAAGGGAATCTTCATGGTATGAGCCTTTCTTATGTGCTTACCTGTAGAAAAAGGTGTTTGGACCTAAGAATAATCCTTTTTGTTGTTGTTGTTAATAGCTCCTTTTCCCAACCTTCTTCCTGTTAAAAACCTTAACCTTCTAGTTGCTACATGGAATGCTTCCCAATTCATAAATTGCTAAATAGAGCCAATGAAATCTTCAATTTTACTCAGTTGAATTAAAAAAAATGGTGTGCGGAAGTCCCCGGTTCGATTCCTGGCCAGGGCACACAAGGATAGGCGCCCATCTGCTTCTCCACCCCTCCCCCTCTCCTTCCTCTCTGTCTCTCTTTTCCCATCCTGCAGCTAAGGCTCCACTGGAGCAAAGGATGGCCCGGGCTCTGGGGATGGCTCCATGGCCTCTGCCCCAGGTGCTAGAATGGCTCTGGTTGCAACAGAGCAATGCCCTGGATGGGAAGAGCATCGCCCCCTGGTGGGCGTGCTGGGTGGATGCCTGTTGGGCGCATGCAGGAGTCTGTCTGACTGTCTCGCCGTTTCCAGCTTCAGAAAAATACAAAAAAAAAAAAGGCAAGTAATACTATTATTTTGATTACATGTTTTATAAATTATCTTCAACTATTTAAAGTAATACTAAGAATTTAGAAATTCTTAAAGAAAAAAAATAACATTCTCCCCTGCGTGAACATGTGAGCTTTCTGTGACTATTTTGTGTTCCTGCAAGATTCACTGTGTTCATACTGACCTTTGATACTGTCATGCAGTCATACACATCTGGGTGAAATCTTATAAGCACATGGTATAAAGAGCAGAAAATAAATTAAAAAAAGATGTTCTAATAGATAATAAATAGTTAATAAGTATTAGCACCAGCAGGCCATGACCTAATTACTGAATTAATAATATAATAAAATATGCTCATAAATTTACGTCTACATATGAAATGTCACTTATACCAAAAATAATACTTCTTATGTTTTATAATACAACAAATATTCTACTGATTTAGAGTTTTGAAAATAATATTACTAAATTACTATTCTGGTAATTTATTGAAATCATCTAAAAATTTATTGATGCAGAATACCTTCTGTTAACATCATTATTTTAAAAAATTAATGTGAAATGTGATCAGTAGCCATGCAATGGAGACCACGATTTTATCCAATTAACATAATCATTAATCAGCAGAGTGTTTTTCTTTTTCTGCACATAGAATTTAGTAATGTCAGGATATAAATGTTCAGTTTTTCTGTCCAAATATTTACTGAAATTCTGTAGGCCCTGGCCGGTTGCTTTGTGGGTTAGATTAGAACATTGTCCCAAAACACCAAGGTTGCGAATTTGATTCCCAGTCAGGGCACACACAGGAAGCAACCCATGGATAGACAACTAAGTGAAACAACAAATGAATGTTTTTCTCTCTCGTTCTCTCCCATCCTCTCTCTGTCTCTAAAATCAATTATTTTTTTAAAAGTTTAAAAATATATATAAAAAAAGAAATTCTGTAGAGGTCTTAGTTTTTCTCACCAAATTCAATTATAAAGCTATTAGCTTAAATTTTTTTTTGCGTATGTGTTACAAAGCCTTTAGTTATAAATTAAATCACCACTTTTCATAACTTAATATTTACTTGTCACTTTAACTCAAAAAATTTTTCTGATGCTTATAGCAAACTTTTGAGGAAAAGACTAATTGTGATATTTAACAGTGCTTTCTGATTCCTGCATGATTACCTTTTCTTCTAACTTTTAGTTGGTGCCTACTTATGTAACCTCCTTTGTAATATATTGAGTGTTAACTACTCACTAAATTATGAGATCTTAGGTCTGGTTGGAAGCTTATGAGGAAGCCTCTCCAAAATCACTTGAGAGTTGAGTAAGTTGACTCAGAAAAATACTAATTTTTGCTTGATGTTATAATGCTGATTTTTAGCAAATTTGGGATCTGTCAAACAACCGGAATACCTAAGCATTTATTTATTTTTGTGCATGCTGTCACAATATTAGAAGCCCAGTAAATCACATGTCCTTTGGGGTCTAAGGCACTTGCTAACTTGGTGATGTACGTTTGAAGTAGAGGATTAAATTTCCAAGAACACCTGTATGTGTGCAAATAATCTTCATTTAAGTAGAGTCCTTTGGGTAATACTCTTAATCATCTCATTTTGTAGACTTTGCGGTTTTAACTTTCTTATGAAAGACTTGTGATTTACTTGCATATTCCCATTTGCACTAAGCTCATTCCCAAAATTTAAGAAAATAAATGTTCACATTTCCAAGGTCACTATCCATGGCTACAGTGTAGCAACTTGTGGCTTCTAGATGGAATTAACGGGACAGTGGGAAACAAACCAATGACCTCAGTTGTTTTGTTTTAATTTACTGTGT
The DNA here is from genome assembly GCF_036850765.1 of Saccopteryx bilineata. NCBI lineage: Eukaryota > Metazoa > Chordata > Mammalia > Chiroptera > Emballonuridae > Saccopteryx > Saccopteryx bilineata. Next base: position 290,565,595 of record NC_089490.1, read on the forward strand.
CCTCACCAATTGAAAAATCGGTTTTAATGTATTATGCAGAATTATTGCTGCTTTGTTGGATATAACTTATTTGACAACAGTTAAGGTACATGGGTCAATATAGACTAGACAAAAGCTTTTATCATGATAATTCTTCCTTAAAATAAATTTTTGAAATACTATATTTGATCCAGTGTGTGTTTTAATTCCCCAAAGAAATTTTTATCTTTTCCAAAAATAAAAGTACAGTAGAGCACAGAATAATAAGTCCATAAGAAACCAAAATAATTATAGAGTTTAGCTTAAGGTAGTTTTTTTTTCAAAGAATGAACACACAAACAACACTAACAAATGAAGAGTTTAAGAGGCCCGCGGCTTATATTTTTCATGTATAAACTGTAAAGCAGCTGAGAATTTTTTATTCCAGTTCCTCTGCTTTCATGGCTTCCCTAAGAAACCTCAAACTAATCTAAGTTCTGAAAATTTCTAATGTGTGGTACTGAAAGGGGTCAGAACTATAATAAAGACCCGTGGGAGATGATTAGTTCAAGCTTTAAGGTGTGGATATGTTTGTTTGATTTTTTGTTTGTTTTCCTTCTGTTTCAGTTTTTAAAATCCACACTGAATTAAGAATTAAAAATACTTACATAAAACTATTATTCAGTACCATAATCTTATAGCAGAACCATTTTTAAGCATAGAGTTATTTCTAGATGCTTGTGTACTCAATATTGTCATATAAAAGTACCGGTACTACACTTTATACCGAAGGGTTAATAGTAATGAAACTTAAATACTTTGTTTTCAATAAAATTTTTAATAAAGGCAATTTGGAAAATGCTCCATATGCATACCTTCAGGAAAAATTTTCTTCTAATATAATTTTTTCTAAATATTGTTTCTATTATAGAACATTACATGAAAAATTATACTATAAATTTATCACTATCTGACATCTTATTTTTTTGTCTCGCATTTTCATTTCTGGTCAATTATAAATGTAAAACTGTCAATCACTCATTCACTCGATGACACTTTTTGAGGACTGAAGAGAATATACAGAATAACAGCATATATAAAATGTCATGAATATAAAGCCATGTCTGCTGCTTTAAAATATATTAGGTTTTGCATTTGTGGTTGTATCAAAAAAAACAATACCACTGCATGAATTCTTTTTAATTCAGTAAAATTGTTTTCAAAATGTCAGATAATATTTTTGACAACTTTTGGGAAAACTGCCATTGTCTTTTAGTCCTCAGTGAAAAAATTTTGATTTAATGCAGACATTGACTAAGTCTATCCAAGGGATAGCTGTGATTTCATTTAGAAAGGTATATTCTAAAAAAAAGCATTTAGATCTTTATTTGGTGCTTAAATCGATCATGTCTAAACTGTGATATATTTGTTTGAGAGGTAAAATATAAATCTCAGTGCATTTGTAGAGCTATATATGTTATGCAGAGTTCTATATTTTTTCCATGTTTTTTTATTTCTCTCATCTTCGGGTGAATGATAGCAATATAATGGTGGTGATTAGAATTTATCTTGTAAATGAGAAAACAGCTAAAATATTTCATCATATTACTTTATATTAGAGTACGGTATACTTAGTGTTATGGCTCTGTCATCAGTGGCCATATGACACTCTGTGTGACTTAAGCTCTACCTTCGTTTCCTCATCTATAAAATGGAGGAAAAAAATGCTCTTTTTCTATATTACTTTTAGTATTGTTAATATAATACTTTAAAAGTACAATAGCTGTTACAGAAAAGATTATGGAGGGTCCTCACTTAACAATTCCACTTTGGGTTATAAAGAATTGAAATAAAGATACTAAGAGATATCAGCATTCCCATATTCATTATAGTACTATGTACTGTAGCCAAACTGTGAAAACAAACTAAATGTCTAACACAGATGAGTAGACTATAAAAATGTATATACATACAATGGAATATTATTCTGCCTTAAAGAAGCAGGAAAGTTTGCAATATGATTCATTACAGATAAACTTGGAGGATGCTGTGATAAGTGAAATAAGCCAGTCAGAGAAAGAAAAGTACTTCTGTGAGGTGCCTAGAGTAATCAACCTTAAAGACTCACATGTGGAATAGTGGTTGCCAGGGGACAGGGGAGGGAGAAATAGGGAGTTTCCAATCAACAGGCATAAGGTTGCAAGTAATCAGTAATGCAAGATAGATGCATAAACTCTATATATATGCTGTACAGCATTGTATATAGAGTCAACAATAATCTATTATACACTGAAAAATTTGTTTCAATAGTAACTCATGCTAAGCATTTATTCATTTTCTTAATTTTATAGTTTCCCCATGGGTTTTATAATTTCTCAGTGTGAGAGTATTTGTATTCTACCAGCTGATACTGAGCTGTGTTGCTATTACTAAATTAGAGCCTCCTATTGATATCATATTTAGTTAACAAATATTTATATTATGATAATAATAATTGCAATAATAATTATTCCTTAATTGTAGTATTTCCCTACATTTGGAAATTCATTTTATTTATTTAAATTTTTTTTAATTCATTTTAATTTATTATTTCATATGCAAACTATACACATGTACTTACATATATATTCATATATAATACATGTACTCATCTTAGTAAAATGGAATTTCATATAACTGTACTGGTAGGAAGTACTAAAATCATTATATACCATTTAATTTGCACTACTCAAAATAAATACAGCTGGTCTTTGCCTAATCATGTATCCTAAACTATTCAAAGTGTTTATTTCTTTAATATCTAAGTCAGTTCTTATCTGCGAAAATTCTTCAAAGACTGTTAACACTGATATTTAAAACATGATTTAGCACTTCTTTTCCATACTGACTTGGCTTTCTCACTCTGTTAGTCATATACATTACTCATGCCACCTTACCTTGAGAGCAAAATTCTTCAAAATAAGTACAAAGTTAAAGGCTATCAAATCTTTTTTAAAGATTTTATTTATTGATTTTAGAGAGAGGAGAGGTGGGGGGGGAGCGAGAAGTATAATTGCTTCACTTTAGTTGTTCATTCCTTGCTTTTTGCTTGTTGTATGTGCCTTGACCAGGCAAGCCCAGGGTTTCGAAGGAGCAACCTCAGTGTTCCAGGTCAACACTCTATCCACTGTGCCACTACAGGCCAGGGTAAAGGCTATCTTTTAAATGGTTCATAGGGGAATTGAAAGAGCTTACAATCTATACTCAAATAGATGTAAGTTGCAGTTCTGACCTCACACTTGGCTGAGTGACTTTGACATATTTCCTACATTTACTGGCCTTAGTTTATTCTCTGAAAAGTATACTTGAGAGTCTCCTATAGATTGTACATCAGTGTATGCTATTACTTTCTAAAATCATATATTAATGTTGGAAACATACTTTGTTTTCCATAATCTTTGCTGATTGACTGATAATTCTGTTGTCTTATTTTTGTGTTATAAGTACCAAAGGAAATCAGATCTGTGAGCCTTTATTTATTGCAACACTTTCAACAAACAAGTTTAACACTTTTTGAATAATATTGCTAAATATATATTTCTAATATCAACAAAAAGGATTACATAGCTGTTTTAAGACATGCAAAGGACACCACATGAGATTTACTACCATGGCTGACTAATTTCAGTGCAAAATGAGTAAGATGGTGAGAAACAGAATTCCTAAAACTTTAAATTTGATTTGAAATGATCCTGGGCTTTATCAGTTTTTTACTTTGCCTCAACCCTCTGGATATAATGCATCTCTTAGCAAACAAATTTAGCATTGGAAAATTTAGAAATCTTCCCGGGAGTTAGGAGAAGGGACAAAAACCAGGTCTCATATATATAATTAATTATTAGGCAAAACTTTTAAATTGTGAAACCTCTAACTATAATAATTAAAATTAGAAAAAAATGGGATGGCGTTTTACTTAGCTTACCATAATAAATAAGTTTATATATGATTTGTTTTATCCTAGACATTTGACTTACCCAGATTCTGAAAAGTGTGAATTACTTTGCCCAAACAACATACAGGAGGCCCTCGGGTTATGACATTATAACACAGTTCTGTTCCTATGACAGTAATGTAACCTGAATTTTGGTTTAAGCCAATACACACCCTACCCTAACACAAATAGGACACTTGCCCTTTTAACAGTCCAAAACGGCTTAGGTAAGTGTACTGGGATTGCCAACTCCCTCCTGTGCTTCATTGCTGCATATTCTTCCACTATGTGCAACCAAACTAGTTCACCATGGAGTCTATAAATACAACACTAACGGTGTAAACCAAAACATCATTTCTCCATTTTTTAAAGTTTCTATGGGAGTGAGCATTGTAAACTTGAAACATCGTATGTTGAGACTGTTGTAACCCGAGAACCTCCTGTATTACATTTGGTGTATGATTTAGATGAGAAGTTTAAAACATCAATTAATTTAGTCATGTTGTCATAATATCCTCCTATATTTTACCATAACTCTCTGATCACTATAGCCAAATCTGGAAAAACCTGTTGGGCATATTTTGAAAATTATGGAGCAATAAAACATATTTTTTATATTCATGTTTGTGTGTATTTTAATGGGAAAATGAAATAATATTAATCTTTAATTCTGTGAAACTAATCAAATGGAAATTTGCAAGGAGTTAGAATATAACTGAAAACTTCAAAGAGGTATATAAGGTTTTGATCAATGAATTTTTAATTGCTGGAAAGCATGTAAGGGATCATAGATGAAGTTAGAACACATTTTAATTTGAAGGTGTCAAATATAAAAACTTTGCCTTTATTTTTAATAAAAATGGTATATTTTTTTACTGAATATAAATAAACAAAATTTAAGAAAAGGAATAGAAAATAGCAAAAAAATCACTAAAAGAAAAGCACTAGAAGAAAAAACAAATTAAATAGAAATTTGAATAAATGCAATCCTTTGGGGAAAAAAAAAGGAAATATACTAAATGAAATTCTCATAATGCTTTAATCTGAGTAAAATCCTCAATCCATGGGGCAATACTTGATTAAAGGCCCACTAAAAGAAAGAAATTGAATTATATTTGGATGCTTCTCTTCCCCCACACTGGCCATCGGAGCAGCAGTGCTCTAGCACATTGATTTTTGGCCTTAATCATCTCATGGCACCCATAAGCTAATTACTAAAATTCTGCAGCACACCAAAAGCATACTTTTTACCCATCTGACCAAAAAAAATTAGGTATAATTTTGATTTATTCATGCTGGACAGCTTTGCCTGTGTTGGCTGTTGTCATATTTTTATTAGACAAGTTAAGAATAAAAAGATAGGTACTCCTGACTAAATCATCAGGTATTACATGTTTTAAATATCCTTGTGACACATACCATTGTGCCTCTTGGAGCTCACTGGTTAAAAATCACTGCTGTAGAATAATAATGGTGCCTACGGCTGAAAGACAGCCAATAAGCAGACTTCCTCTGAGAAATGGCACTGAGGAAAGGCCTGTGTTAAGATGTCAATGACATCCTGGCTGGGTAGCTCAATTGGTTAGAGCATTGTTCCAATACACCAAAGTTGCAGGTTCAATCCCCAGTCAGAGCACATACAGGAATCAATCAGTAAATGCATAAATAAGTGGAACAACATACTGATGTTTCTTCCTGTTTCTAAAAATAATAATAATAATAATAATAATAATAATAATAATAAAAATAATTTAAAAAGATAGCAATGACAACAAAAGAACACTAGAAAAATTTAAAGCTTTTGGCAAATATTAAACAGTTTAACCCTTAGCCAGAGTATACCACAAATCTTAGTACTAAAGACCTATTTACTTTGGTTCTAGAACCCATTAAACATGTCTGGCTTTCAACACATATAGGACAAAACTAATCAATAGAAAATAAAGTTATAACAGAGAAGGTATTAGTCCATTATATCAACAAGCATTTTAAATATGAATTGTCTAAATAACCACTTAAAAGTCATTGTCAAAGTACATAAAAATAAGTCAACCATTTGTTGTCTGTGTAATTCATTTTAAATATAAAATTATAGACAAATTAAATTAATAGGACAGAAAACAATATGCTATGTTAATTCTAATAAATAAAATGCTGAACTGTCTATATTAATTTCAGATAAAGCTGATTTCAGGAAAAAATTTTAAAGAAAAACATGAAACAATCATAGAGGGCTTATTCTCCACAATTGCATACATTCTTAAACATCTACACAAATATCAAGAGAATATCAAAATACATAAGGCTAAAATAGATTGAACTGAGAAAAAAATAGAGAAACCCAGACTTCAACTGCCCTCTAACAGTAATTGACAAAAGTAGAAAGAGCATTAATAATGATATGGTTGACTTAAGCAGCACCATCAATCAACTGAATTTAATTGGCATTTATAGAATATTCTATCTAACAGGAGAATACATATTCTTCTAACAAACTGGTGCTTCCATACAATAAACTATTATTTAGCAATAAAAAAATTAGCTATCAAATCACAAAAAGACTGAAAAATTCATTAAGTTCATTCAAAAAAAATGAATCTTAAATGCCTATCAATAAATGAAAGATGTCAGTATGCAAAGAGTATATTCTAGCCTTTATGATTCCAACTATTTGACATTCTGAAAATGGCAATGTCATAGAGATAGGAAAAGAAAAGAGGTTTCTAAGACGTTAAAGTAAAATGTTGGATAAGTAAGGCAGGGAATTTTTTAAAATAATAAAATTATTCTGTATGATACTGTAATGGGGTGGGTGCAAGGCACGATGCCTTTGTCAAAACCCACAGAACTTCACTGCACAAAGTGTAAAATATTTATGTATGCAAATTTTAAAATATCATTTAGGAGGTCTTGACTTCTGAGAATGTGACAATTAGAGTGTGACCAAACAATCTATTCGTATTACAAATATACAAAAAAACCTGACCTGTGGTGGTGCAGAGGATAAAACATCGACCTGAAATGCTGAGGTCACCAGTTCAAAACCCCGGCCTTGCCTGGTCAAGGCACATAGGGGAAGCAATTACTATGAGTTGATCCTTCCCATTCCCTTCTTCTCTCTCTCTCGCTTTCCCCATCTAAAAATTAATAAATAAAATTTAAAAAAAAACAAATTTACAAAACAACTTCACTGAAGGAAATGTGCAGAAAAAGTACTGACTTAGGTAATTCTGGAAAAAATATATTCTATAAGAATAAAGACAAAAATAAATGCATATAACTGTTTTACTCTAGCTAGTAAAGTTGTTTCACCTGGGGATAATAGTTAACTTTTATACCCCCATACAGAATATTGTAAGTGAACAAATATGTATACCGTGGACAGATTGTAGGAGCCAGGTTTCATACTGATGAACTCATTTAGCAATTGCAATTAAAGCAACAATAAAATACTGTTACACAGTTATTAGAATGACTAATATCCAAAACATGTATAACACCAAATGCTGGCAAGGATATGGAACAACAGGAATTTCCACTCATTGCTGTTCAGAATGTAAAAGGCTACAACCACTTTAAAAGTAGTTTGCAGGCCTGACCAGTCGGTGGCGCAGTGGATAGAGTGTTGGACTGGGATGCGGAGGACCTGGGTTTGAGACACCAAGGGCGCCAACTTGAGCGCGGGCTCATCTGGTTAGAGCAAAAGCTCACCAGCTTGGAAACAAGGTTGCTGGCTCAAGCAAGGGGTTACTAGGTCTGCTGTAGCCCCACGGTCAAGGCACATATGAGAAAGCAATCAATGAACAACTAAAGTGTCACAATCTGCAACGAAAAACTAATGATTGATGCTTCTCATCTTTCTGTTCCTGTCTCTCACTGACTCTCTCTCTCTGTCTCTGTAATAAATAAATAAATAAGTAAATAAATAAAAATAGTTTACAAATTCTTACAAAGCTATACATATAATAAGGGAATCATTCTTTTAGATATTTACCCAAAAATGAGTTGAAAATGTAGGTACATACAAAAACCTGCATTAAAAACTCATAACAAATTTATTCATAGTTGTCAAAAATTAGAAGCAGCCAAAACGTTTTCCATAAATAAATTGATAAGCAAATGTGATACAACCATATAATGGAATGCTACTCAATGATATAAACGATAAGAACTAACAAGTCACAAAAGATATGGAGGAACCCTAAATGCATATTGCCAAGGGAAAGAAAAGAGTTTTTAAAAAGCTACATATTTTATGATTGCAACTATACGACACAGTCTAGAAAAGGAAATGCTGTAGAGACAGAGCAATGTACCTGGGGTTCAGGCCCGGTAGGGAGAGGGATAAAGAGTTGGAGGATAGGGGGTTAATAGGGCACTAAAGCTACCTTGTATGAAACTGTAATGGTGAACACAACATATCATGCATTTGTCAAAACCCATAGAATGTACAACTCAAAAAGTGAACCATATTGTACACTATGGATCTTAGTTAATAATGTATTGAGATTGGCTCATCAATTATAAAACTATATACTTCACTAAAAAGAACTCTCTAGTGCTTTCTGCTCAATTATTCTATAACCCTAAAACTGCTCTAAAAACAAACTGTTTATTTTAAACAAACAAAGGACAAACAAATAAACCATAAACACATACACACAAAGTGAGGAAGCATGTCAAAGGGATACAGAGATGAACTAAAAATATCCAGAGTAGCCAAAGCCAGAATGTTTTGAGTAACAAAACATGTAAAGTGTTTTTCTGTTATAACCCATAGTCTTAAATATATGTCCATAGGTGCATACTGATAAAAATAAATTATTGAATCAACAAATAATGGGGGAAAAGATACAAATCTCCAGGGTCAAAGAATTCCAAATAATTCAAGTAGGCAGCATTTCCTCAGGGTGGCATATAACTTCTTACCCCTTAAGTTTAAGCTCTTTATAATGAGTATCTTCCAAATGTACTATAAGCAATAAATGGGGGAAGGTCTGTGAATAATTTTACTAAATATCTGACAAATATTACCTCAGCCAAAACATCAATATCCACACCAACAACAGTAAGCCAGATTAATAGTGTGTCTTTTATGATATGATGAAAATGGAACTTTATTTTTATGGTTTTTCTCTCAAATAAACATAAGTTCAGTCTAATCAGGTGAAAATATTAGACAATTCCACATGAGGGGCATTCTACAATATCCTTGACTGGAACTTCTCAAAACAACCACAGCTATAAAAAATACTTGAGAAACTGTCACAACCAAGGGGAGCCTTAGGATGCATAGCTACTAAGTGCAACATGGTATCCTGGATGGGATTCTGAACAGAAAAAAGAAAGATCTCAGGGGAAAAAAAGAAAATATAAAAAAAAATAGTGCATTGATATTGCTTCATTAATTGTGATAAATGACCCATACTAACATAAGATGTTAACACAGAAAATGAGGTGTGGAGTCTATAGGAAATAGTGTGCAATCTGTACAATTTTTCTTTATACCTAAAATTGTTCTACATAAAATACTTATTTAAAAATTATTTTTACTGTTTTCCAAAACTCAAGTAAATGAATAAGTAAGTCAAGGATATGTATGGCAGATATTTATATTCAGGATATATAAAGACATGTAAACTAATAGTAGTGATTAAAAATAAAGTTGGTCAAAAAATATTAGAAGATATCATGAAAGGTCAAAAGAAGATAATCTGAAAGTTCAATAAGCAACTAAGAGTCCTCAACATTCATAGTCCTCAGAAAAATGCAGGAGGGAAAGGTGGGGTAGAGAGATTGGAGGACAGAGGGGAATAGATGGTGATGGAGACAGACTTGACTTACGCGGTAGTGAACACACAATGAAATATATAGACGATGCATTATAGAATTGTGCATCTGAAACCTGTATAGTTTTATTAACCAATGTCACCCCAATAAGTTCAATAAATTTTTTAAAATGTGTACAAAACTGACATCTAATAAAAAGTAAAATTAAAAATGCTGTTAAGTATTAAATTTTTACAAGAATTAAAGCCACTGAATCTCACAAATGATGATAGGAACATAAAATGTTACGACTTTGGAAAGTTAGTTGGCAATATTTTATAAAGTTGAAGGCATACCTACCTTATAATGTTGCAAACACATTTCAAAGTAGTAAACCAAGTAAAATAAACACCTACGTCCACCAAAAAGACTTGTTTTTGAGTGTTCACAGCAACTTTATTAATAATAAACAAAGTCTGACTGTTCAAAATTCTGTCAACTGGGTAATCAGTTAACTAATTGGGGTACATTCATGACCCATTATTAACACAATTCAATAATCATCTGTGATGAAATAAACAGACCTTTAGAACACACAAAATGTGAATAAATTTTATAACATGATGGTATAAAAAAGTCTGAAACAAAATAATAGATACTCTATGATTTAATTTATATGAAGTTCAGAAAAAAGCAAAACTAATTTTGTGGAGAAAGAAATAATGTTGGAGTTTACTTATGAGTGGATGGGGATTGATTGGAAGTGGGCATAAAAAACTTTGTGGAGGAATGAAAACATGTTTTATCTCACTTGTGGTGGTCCTAACATAGGTGTTTGCATCTACACAAACTCATCAAATTATCTGCAGTTTGCTGTATGTAACACTTATCTTAATATAATTCCTGTCATATAGGATAAAGAGCTATTAAACTATGTGTTATTTATAAATGAGTATGGTAAATATTGGAAAACTATTTTTGTCATAGTTTCTTTTTTTAGTAACTTGATAACAATTCCTTTTTTGAAGTTTGCAAGACATAGCAGGCTCATTTATTTTTATGAATCATGTATTTACAAGGGTTCACATTTAAAATACACATATATGCATATATTTATCATTTCCCCTATTACCTTCTAATAATGTAGAGTGGTATTTAAAATGTGCTTTTTTTAAAAAAAATCTACAATTCGTAATAAGAAATTAAAGGCACAAGAAAATAATGGATGAGATGTTCCAAGATTTTTATTTACAAGACTAGTGTTGTTGTATTTCAGAGGAAGAGATGTCAACATATATACAACAGGAAAAGAAGGATTTAAAATATATTATAGAACTGAGGGCAGGAAAAGGACAGAAGGTCTAGAATGACAACCACAATTTGTAGGTTGCTGTAGAATTTACACATTAGTAAGAGCTTACCTAGGTGATACGGTTATGTCCCTCAGGCAAAGAGCTCCTTATGGAGGGCAGATGGCATGCTATTTCTCTGGTGTCAGAATCTAGAAATGTCTGTTTTACTCAGTTTATTTTAAATAAACATTTCTCCTTCTACTGAAATATTACTGCAGAAAGCAGAAGGGATGATGATGCAGCATAAAAATTTGAAATAGCAATAAGAAACCAGGGCAGCAGGTGCACTTGGCTAAAGAATGAAAAAGGCACAGTGTGCACAGACAGCAGGAGATTAGAAGAAATGAACAGGCATTTTATAGCGAGGAAAAGTTGGTAACAAATAGATTTGAAAAAGGAGCAAAACAATATGATCCTGGATTAGGTGCTGAGAAGAAAAGTGGTATTTATGTGAGTGCACATCCCTGAAACAAAAGCAAAGCAAAAGATAAAAGAGTTGGAGTTGGAATCTCATTATCATCATGCAATTACAGACAGAACCATAACCACTAGTACACCAATGCAAAGGTGGCCAAATCTGGCCAAGACCTGTTTAGCATAATTTTTTTTTTACTTTTAAATGATTGTAAAAAAAGCAAACAGAGAGACCAAAACACAAACAATCAAAACCCAAAGAAGAATATACAACAGAAACTGTAGATGGCTGCAAAGACTAAACTATTTATTATCTAATCTTGTGTGAAAAAATGTTTTCCCACTGGACTACTTAGTCATTCAATGTTCAGTCAATCCAGTGTTTCCTGTGACTCAATTTCTTTGATTCAATAAGTAGTTTTAGTGCCTACCTGTAGTAGACAGTGTGTCACATGCTGGGGCGATGCTAAGGAGGATGGCAGTGTAGAAGAATGCTGACCTCCTGCAGGTAAAGAAAACAAGTTATACAAATATTTTGAAAATAAATAGTTACTATCATGACAAGTTCTGAAAAGAAGCATATGCATTTTTTTAAGAGAGCTCTGTAAAGAGACTGCCTAAACTAGAAAGCCATAGATTGCTTCTATGAGAATCATTAAATTGATTCATCTTTAAATGGAGGGCTGCTAGATAAATATGAGCTAGTCAGGATGAAGAAGATAGAAGGGAGAATATTCCGGATACAGCAGCATGTGTTAGAGCTTTCAGGGGTGAAGGTCCTTTGATACTCTATTTGGCACACAGAGTAAGCAACTAACTAGAAAGAGTAAGATGAGATTTGACTAGAGAAGAAAATAAGAATGAGATTTTGCAGTGTCCCGTGGGCTATGAGTGGCTTGACAATGTTTTGTGTCTACCTAGCTCTTGGGTAGAGATAATCTTACCCCTGCTTTCTGCCTTCAAATCATAGAGAAGCAGGAGTCCCAGGCTTAGCAGTCCAGTGGTCAGCTTAGAGGTGTGTGCAAACTATGTTGAGACCATCTTATTGTCTTTGGACAGTGAGGTAGCAGTAAAAATGCTTTCTTTCTCTGGAAACTCAAACTGCAATGCCACGTGAGGCTGGAGATGCCACCGGCATTTTGAATGCATTTGCAGAAGTCTGCCCTGAGAATAAAGTCCATGAAAGGAAAAACGATACTGAGAGGAAAAAGAAAATGAGCCAGATCCCTGAGGACATAATAGGAGCATCTATTCAGTCATGCTAAAGAATATATCATTGGGTTTTTGTCAGCTTTGCGAAACAATAATTTAGTCGCTTATTAAGTCTTTTGAGTTGGGTTTTTTGTTACTGACAGCTGAAAGAGTCCTTGAGCATTCTGGATTTTATAAAACCATAGTGGTGTAATTTTACTCCATGTTTCCTAAAGTGTTCTTAATTTTCTCATTTGGAGGCAAATGGGAGTAATAAAAGAAAGTGGAAATCTGTGCAAAAAAACTTTCCTCAGAATGTTGATTGTCATGAAAGGAAAAGGAGAAAGAAACACTTAGATGTATTTGTTCACTCAAAATATATTTACTAAGTAGCTATTATATGCCTGACATTTTTCTAGGTACCAAGAATGTGAAAGCCAATAGAATATTTTTTTAAAACCCTGCCTTCTTAGAGGCTCTGTTTTAGTGAATTTATGTTGAATTGTTGAGACTACCTTCATTTAATATGTAAAATAAATCAGAGATAATACAGTATGATTCAATATATACTGGATATTAAATGTTATGATTTGCTAGGTGCACCAATATAATTTAATTCCAATTTCTATGAGTGGAACTTAGAAGGCAATAAACCAATATACATACGCTCTGACTTCAGATATAATCACCTTTTTAAGACAAAGGTACTAAGTAATATTTGTTCTGCTCTGATTTTCACAAACTTGAGCTCTTACAATAAATGTATTATTGCATGGCCTAAACGAGTAACCCTCATTCTCTTAGAACAAAAATAAAATTGGGGACTTGTGGGGCTCGGTCAGTGGTTTCAGAAGAACCAATAGCCAATGTTCCTTAAGTGACCTCTCTGTCAGGAACAGGCTCTTCCTGGGTTGGATAAGTCGGTTATCCAACCAGCAGGAGTGGACAGTCGGTTTCACTTCTTTCCTAACTATAAAGATTGTTCATAGTGGAGAGTTAGAGGTTAATATGAACACCTAGTCCCTGCTCATGAACCAGAACCCCAACTGAGGGCACTTGGAACTTCTGTGAAGGTTCTGTAGGGAGAGAAACTTAGTTTCAAAGGATAGTTAAAATTTTACCTGAGTATAGTTTGTAATTTGATCATATGTAGAAAGTGAAGAAGAAACATTCTAAGCATTCTAACCCATTTAATAGTGTAGAATTTGTTAAAGTAGAGTTTCTGTATATGCTCATATCAAAAAATGTTTTTGAATTATGTGCATTATGGTTTATGCGATGTGAATTGAGTTTGGAACACTGAAATTGATAGACTATTAAAATTTCCTTTGATTTATCTAAAACCTATGTGCTCTTATTGGTCAATGTCACTGTGTTAAAGTTAATTTTCTAAATAAAATTTAAAAATTAAAAATAAATAAGTAAGTAAATAAATAAATAAGTAGATGACATTTCCTTTGGATTTTTTGAGCTCTGCTGCTACTATCTTTGTTCTCTGCTGCTACTATCTTCAATAGGTTATAATGAATTTGTTCACTAGATGATGAGAATCACACTAATGGCTTGGAGGTACAACATGCATTTTTTACTTAAATGAATAAATAAATGAATCAATAAGATTAGCAGCTGAATCAGATTGGAGGGAACTAACAAATTTGTTTATAATAAACTTTCAGCTTTTTTTTCTGGAGCTTTTGTTCTAGATATATTTGTACAGAATTGCAAAATTTTAGTTGGCAAGCAGTTAAAGCCAATAATCTTTTGTGGGAGTGAGTCTATATCTAAGAATACAGTATAATCTGTCTTGGAATAGGAGGTGATAGGAGTAGTACAGGATTTATCTCCAGAAACACCTTCCGTTACATGTACTTGAATTAATAATATATCTGCCATTAACTAAAAGATGTCAGTGTTCTGAACAGCAAATGGGGAACAAATGGGAGCAAAGTGCATGTGTGTTATCTGTAGAACAGGAGTGTAACAAACACCAAGAATTTTCACTAACACATCAATTGTCCCTAATTTATCACTATAGGTTCATTTTCTGGAAAAGCTCATTCTTAGCTTAAAATGAGTGAAGCTTGAGCAGGAAAATATGGAAGGAGATAGAAAACAGCAAAACCAAAAATGAGCAAACATAATCTATATTTAAGAGGTGTGAGAAAACATAAGGTTCAGCAAGAAACTTAATCCTTAAATTAAGGAGTTCAAATGTGTTCCACTAATCATTTGTCACTCAACGGATATTTAAAAGTGCTGGAGTTAATAACATGTTTAGCCCCCAGATGAAGCATAGTTTGAGTATATTGTAAAGTAGTATAGTCCGCGGGTTACATAGAGACACTAAGATAAGTTATAGAAATATTAGGAAGAGCTTTATTTATAAGCCAATGACATACACGGGGTATAGCTAACCCACATTGTGCAACCCAGAATATAGTTGGGGGGGGAAAGGGGGGGGGAGTATGGTACAAGTCATTTACTAATAAGCTTACAACATTTATTATCTATAGGCTCTATTAGAAGAAAAAATAGACCATAAGACAAAACAGTAGTGATAAATGTTTTACATACCCAACAAAGAAATTCCCAAATGTTCTAGGGTCTACTACCTATGGCTGTTGCCATAATAGTGGGAAATGAAATGTTTAGCTTAAGGTAAGGAGAGAAGCTAAATGAAATTACGTTTGCTAAGAGTGTTGGGGCTAGCCTATTAGGAAACCTAATAAGCTAGTCCCTGCTTGCTTAGTTTAAAAGTTTTATACATATAAAAAATTTCAAAAGGGATGATTATTAGAAAGCATATAAAATGTTACAGAATACAGGTTTTTCAAGCAAAGGGAGTGGGCTCGTGATCCTTTGTCTAGAGGTCTACGTCACTCTCATGTCTCCAGGAGGGGGGGAAGAGTTAGGATCAGTGTAGGAATTTTTAATTAAGATATGTAAACATTGTCTCCTACTCTTAAGGAAGGGGAAGAGGAAGTTTTCAGATAAGTTTTACCTTCTTTGTTGTCTAGCAAGTGGCATCAGTCCTTCCAGAGAACTATAGTTAAGCTATGATTAACTACTAACTATATTTTGCCCCTGTAATCTCTTCCTCTTGGGGTTTTTTTTTTCTTCTCAGAAAGGACAGATAAAGGGGTTGGGGGCTGGCTGGCTCTTCTTTTTGAAATAGCAGTATCAACAGTTTTGCAGGTCCTTGACACCTTATCACAATATCAGCTGGGTAATCCTAGCCAGTGGAGCTCATACGCTTGTATGTAGAGCAGTAACAAGGGCAACAGTCTCAGCAAAGACTTGCCCCAGATCTTGCTCTGATGATGCAGTAAATGAACCACAGAAGCCAGGAGGAGCACTGTATTGGAGGAGTGCTGTCATGGCGGCTTGCTCAGAGGGAGACCGGCATCCTTCAGGAGCTACTGTCAATGATCTTATGATCTTTCCATTTACTTCACATGAGCTGTGGTAGGGCTTTGCTGTTTTGCTCAGTGATGAAATTCAAACGTAGAGTGTAGGCCTCAGAGATGATGATAGTCCTGCTTTGGGGTGCACTAAGGCATGTTTTCCACTAGTTTAAAACAATTCTAATGTGTTGTATGACTTTGCAAAGCAGAATAAATAATATACTCAGGAGATGCTGAACATTATACACAAAATACAAGATGAGATTTGGGTATATGAGACCCTTTATGTAAAGAACAAGTAATAATGCTCTTGAAATGTGTATCAAAACATCATTTGCTGACACAACACTGATTGTTGAACACCTTTTCTTTAGAACTTATACTCTGTGCCCACACTGAGTATCATCACAGAACATTTTTATCTCTTTTCTCAGCTCTAATTCTGTCTCCTTCTGCTCCTTATTCTGTTTCTTTTCTTTTTTAAATTTTATAAAATTTTATAAAATTGACTTTATTAGGGCGGCGTTGATCAATAAGAGTACATAGGTTTCAGGTTTCTATAACATTTGAACTGCTGATCATGTTTTATGACCATCAACCAGACTTGGGTGACATGACTAGGGAATGATAGGACTATACTGGTTTCGGTCACTGCTCTGCACACCACACAGTGTGTGTGTGACTCAGGTGTGGGTCAGAAGCCTGAGGTGGGTTCCTCAGGCTGCATTCCTTCTTAGAGGCTCCAAAAGGCCCTGTCCCCTGTTCATGGGAATCTGCTCCTCACAGGACAGTTCCCTTCCATGTCCCTGCCAAAGCCAATCCTGAGATAAGAAACCCCCCTTTTACCAAGAGGCTTAAAAGGCATTTTATGATTTAGGCCAAGAGTTCAGAGAGATTTTGTAAAAATGACTTTTATACTTGTGTGTGATTTTACACCAGCTCAAGACCACAGATCACATTCATGCTTAGGAAGGGCTATTATATTGTAAATAGAGAGGTTTTCCTACTAGAAGGTTTTGAATGAAAGGAGGAAGGAGACTGGGGCCCCTCCCTTCCCCACACCTGTGAGGAAGAAGGTAAACAGCCAGGAGTGCAGAGGGGGAAGGGAGGTTTGAGTAGCCCTTTCCTCTCCCTTTTCTTTCTCCTTAATGGTCGATTTACAAACGCTTATCTTCTGACATCATGTAAACCCTCCCATCCTGAAATCATGTGATTGACATATGTACCTCTAGACAAAGGGATCAAGAGACCCATGTATGTGAACTTGTGTTCTGTAAAGGGTATATAAAATGTAAGAAATCTAATTTCGGGAAGCACGTGTCTTTGGAGCCCCAGGGCCCCGTGTGCTCTGCCGGCTTTAATAAATTCTCTTTTTCCTCTTATACAGTTGTCTGGGTGTCTATTCTCCACTGGATTGCTTTCCTGAAACACTTTCAGCTTGAAGGGCAGCCTACAAGCTCTGGCCCACATCCCTTCCTCCAGCCCCAAAGCCAGCAACACAGGCTGAGTCCTTCCCAAGGCATCTCTGACTCACCCTCTTGCCCCCACCCTCTTTCAAGAACACCTGGTTACCCTGGTAACCAGGATGGTTGCCATGTTACCTCAGGCACCTGCCTTACCATTGTGATGTCATACACCTGTGACCTGTTGCCATATAATACACTAGAGGCTGGGCTGGGGCCTCTACAAGGTGACTCCCCAACAGGCTCAGGAAAGAGCTCCCCAAGATTTTGTCACATTTAAACTCAGACTTGGCTCTTGAGACAGCTGGCCACAGGAAAAACTGGGGAAGCCACCCTCAAAGGGAAAGCAAGTGCCCCGGGGCATGAAGAGTCAGGCTGGCTGGTCTGCAGAGAAAAGGCCTTCAGTTGGCTGAAAATGCTCCCAGAAGCATTAGGCTCTTAGGCACTAGACTCAGTGAGCACAAGTGGAATTTAGACAGAGAAGGAAGGTAGAAAGTGAGCTTCAGGTAGACAGTGGGCACGCAGCCCAGAGGCAGGAGAGATGGAGAATGGAGACTGAAGACGGAAGCACACTCCGCAGAGGCTGTGAGTGACAGGACAGGGAACAAAACAGAGGCCCTTCTGGAGGGAAGGGCAGAGGGGGAACGGGGATATTCATGGGGGGGGCAGGACAGGGAGGACAGGGACCCTGGGATTAGGCAGGGGAGGGAAGACAAGATCCTCCATGGAGAAGGCAAAGAAGGGAACAAGGGACTTTTCATGGAGGGGAAAAGGTGGGGCGGGAGGCAGGGGACCTTCGGTGGAAGGGACAGGAAGGAAGAACAAGGAACCATTCATGGTGGCGGCAGGGCAGGGGGCCACGGGGCCACAGGAGGGAGCAAGGAAGGGATAGAGGACCCCCTTGAGGGGAAGGGGCATGAGGACAGAGTACCCTGAAAGGAGGTAGGGTAGGGGTGAACAGGGGACCCATGAGAGGGTAGATTAAGGGGGACAGGGGACCTTCCATGGAGGGAGACAGGTGGAGGAACAAAGGACCCAGAAAGAAGGCAGGAGAGAGGGGACAGGAAACCTACAATGGAGGGGGCTGATACGGGGAACAGAGGACCCTGAAATGGGGCAAGGTAGGGGAACAGCAGATGCTAAGGAGATTCTAAAGAGGGAGAAAAGGGACCCTGGGAAATACAGAGGACCCGACAGGCATCAGGACATGGGGAACATGGAATCCTGGGAGGGGTCAGGCAGGAGAGACAGGACCACAGGTGGAGGTTAGGCAAGGGGACAGAGAACTCTGGGATGGGACAGGGCTGGAAGGACAAGGGACCCTCCATGGAGAGGCAGGAAATAGCATATTGGGACCCTTCATGAAGGGAGCAGAGCAGAAGGGACAAGAGGTCCTCCATGAAGGGGTCTGGACAAGGGAAAGTCCATGGAAGGGGCAGCACAAGGGGACAGGGACCCTCTATGGAGAGAACAGGGCAGGAGTTTGCTCCAGGGGAACAGCCCTGCCCCCTCCATTAGGGTCCCATGTTCTCCCTGCCTTGCAAGGACCCATGATCTCATGTCCCCTGTGCCCAATCCCTTTTAGGGTCCTCGTTCCTCCTGCTCAGCCCCCTCCATGAAGTGTCCTCTGTTTCTCTTGCTTTGCCCCCTCCCAGTGTCACCTGTTCCCCCTTACCCTGCCCCTTTAATGGTTCTTTATCCCCTGCCTGGCCCCCTCAGGACGGTCCCTTTTATCTGCTCTGCAGGGTACAGTGTAGAAGGGACACATTTCCATAGATAGGGGTCATGGAGGTGGACAGAAGGACCTGGGAGGGGGCCAGAACAAGGGAACAAGGGACTCAGAGAGGGGCCAGAACATGATGTACAGGGGACCATGTGAGAAGGCTAGGCAGGGAAGACAAGGGATGCTCCATTGAGGGGGCAGCAAAAAGGAACAGGGGACCCTCCATGGAGGGGACAGTGCAGGGGATCCATCCATGGAAACTGTCCTGCCCCCTCCATTAGGGTCCCTTGTTCCCCTGCCCTGCCCCTATCCCTGATCTTCTGTCCCTCCTGACTGGCCCTCTTTTAGGATCCTCTGTCCTCTTGTCTTCTCCCCCCCCCCCCATGGAGGGTCCCCTGTTTCTTTGTTTCTCTTGCCTTGCCACATCCCAAGGTCATCTGCTCCCCTGCTGAGACCCCTCAATGGAGGACCACCTGTCCCCACTGTCCCGCCCCCTTTCAGGATCTTCTGTCCCTCTGCCAGCCCTCTGAGGAAGGGTCCCTGTTCCTTCAGCCTTCCTCCTTTACAGTTTTCCCTGTCACCCTGACAAACCCCCATCCATGGTACCCTGTCCCTCCTGCCCTGTCCCCAACCAGGTCTCTTTGACCCACCCCCACCCCCTCATTTCAAGGTTCTTTGCCGCCTCTATCAGCCACCTCCATGGAGGGCTCCCTGTCCTCTCTATCTTGCCTCACTTAAGGGTCCTTTGTTCCCCAGCCTGACCCCCTCCATGGAGGGTCCCCATCTCCTTTGACCTGACCCTCCTGTTCTCCTGTTCACCCCTACCTTGCCCCCTTTCAGGGTTCTCAGTCCCCGTATCCTGACTCTCAATGGTGGTCTCCTGTCTCTTCTGCATTGTTCCCACCCATGGTCCCCTGTCCCCTCTGCCTTGCCCCTCCATGGATGGTCCCTTGCCCTCTGTCCCTTGCTCCCTCCATCGATATCCCCTGTCCCCTCTCCTTTTCCCTCCATGAAAAGTCTCCTGCCTCCTCCCTTTCTTCTTAGTGGAGGGTCTCGTCTTTTCTCACCAGCCTTCTCCCAGGGCCCCTGTCCTCCCTGCCCTGCCCCCTCATGGACAGTCCCCCTTCCCTTCCACACTTCCTCGCCCTGTCCCCTCACTCACAGGCCTCTGAGGAGTGTGTGCTCCTGTCTCCATGACCTGTGCCCATACCTGAAGCTCATTTCTCAGCACTTCCTTGTGCTGTCTAAATCAGCAACTTTGAAACCCTGTGCTGTGGCACACTGGTGTGCTGCAAGAGGCTTCAAAACATGCAAGAGCTGACTTTTAGTCAGTTGCAATGACCTGTTGTAGCCTAGATTTTCCTATTAAAAAGTGACAACTACCTTGAGAAAAGGTCAGTGTGCCTTACTTCAAGCAGCCTGGCTCACACTGCCCCGGGGACAGCAGACTAGGAGGTGCTTCCAGGCAACCAGTGAGCACACATCCGACTGGGTATCTCAATA
Source organism: Saccopteryx bilineata (assembly GCF_036850765.1). Taxonomy (NCBI): domain Eukaryota; kingdom Metazoa; phylum Chordata; class Mammalia; order Chiroptera; family Emballonuridae; genus Saccopteryx; species Saccopteryx bilineata. The sequence goes on from NC_089490.1 coordinate 290,586,342, forward strand.
GAACTGCAGTTCTGTTAGGAGGAAAATGGAGGGAGGCATCTGCTGGAATCAGCCACACACATGAGGACTAAACTTTTCATAACGTGGTGATGTGATCACAGCCACATAATCCCTCCATGTCCTTGCTCCCTCCCACATCACAGAGGACCCATGAATCATACACAGCAGAAAGTAGCTCCCTGGCATCTGAAAACTCATGGACCATCTGTGGAGACATTTGGCTCAAATAGCTAGTTAGGATCTGTCCAGACTATGGATCCTGGACACCTATATCCTGAGATATGGCCAGTTTTGACTTTTTAATTTCAGTCTTATGAAAAAGCCAGGTATGGGTCCCTTGTGCACTGCCCAAGGTGTGTGAACACCCAGTCAGTGGCACCTAGACTTGGTAGAAACTGGGACACTTGTGGAGTGTCCTCAGACTTAGCACTGACACTGAGCTGAACCTGAATCAATCTGGTGAACACCACATGCTCCTTTCTGGTGACTCACTGAGAACCTACCTCATGCAACTTGAGTTCCACCAGGATATCTTTCAGTGACTGGGCCTAACAGGTAGCTGGCAGTAGAGGAGGGTCTTGGGGTATCTTGGGACCTTTGCTGACCTGCCCCTGGGCCCAAATTTGATACAGCCCAATGTGATGCTGTACTTGGCACTTCCCAGGATGACCCAGGCCTAGCAGAGGCTGCCAAAAACTATGGATCACTTTGTAACTCCAAACAGGTTGCCCAGGGCCTGTCACAACAACATCTGCCATTGGCCAACAACAAAGACCCTTCCAAGAACATATAATGGCATAAAAATAGTCTATTTATTCAATGGTGTTGGAAAAGTTGGACAGATATATGCAAAAAAATTTAGAGCACCAAATTACACCATACACAAGAATAAACTCAAAATGCATTAAAGACTTAAATGAACTACTTGAAACCATAAAAAAAAGAAGAAAACATAGGCAGTAGAAACTCAGACATTTCTCATGGCAATGTATTTTTCTGATATATCTCCTTGAGCAAGTGAAACAAAAGAAAAAATAAATGGTACTAGATCAAAATAAAACGTACACAGCAAAGGAAACCATCAAGAAAATAAAAAGAGCTTGACTAGATGTGACACAGTGTGTAGAGTGTTGACATGGGATATTGAGGTCTCAGGTTTAAAACCCCATGGTCACTGGCTTGAGCACTGCTCCTCAGCTTGAACATGGGGGCAAGAGCTTGAATACAAAGTCACTGGCTTGAGCAAGGGATCATTGACATGATCCCATGGTCACTTCCTTAAAGCCCAACATCATTGGCTTGAGCCCAAGGGTTGCTGGCTAGAGCAAGGGGTCACTGACTCAGCTTGAGCCCCCTGGTCAAGGCATATATGAGAAGCAATCAATGAACAATTAAAGTAAAACAACTATGAGTTGATGCTTCTCATCTTTCTTCTCTCTCCTTCTGTCTTTCAAATCAATATTTTAGAAAAGGTGGGAAACTTTAAAAATGAAAAGTCAAGCCACTGAATAGGAGAAAATATTTGCCAATGATACATTGATAAGGTGCTGATATCCAAAATTTATAAAGAGCTTATAAAACTCAACACCAAAAGTAAAGAATCCAATTTAAAAATAAGCAAAGGTCCTGAATAGATACTTCTCCAAAGAGGACATGCAGATCACCAAGAAACCTACAAAAACATGCTCAACATTACTAATAATGAGAGGAATGCAAATGAAAACCACAATAAGATATCACCTCACACCTTTTAGATGGCTATCATCAATAAATTAACAAACAAGTGCTGGTAGGGATATGGAGAAAAGAGAACACTCATGCACTGTCTGTGGGAATGCACTTTGGTGCAGTCATTTTAGAAAGCAGTATGGAGTTTCTTCAAAATTAAAAGTGGAACTGCCTATGATCCAGAAACTTCATTCTGGAAGTATATCTGAAGGAACCCAAAATACTAATTCGAAAAGATATGTACCCTTATGTTTGGTGTAGTGTTACTTAGTATAGCCAATGTTTGGAGGCAGCCCAACTGACCATCAGTAGGTGAGTGGATAGAAAAAGCAGTGGTACACTTGCACAACGAAGTACTACTCAGTCACAAAAAAAGAAGAAATTCTCACCACTATGACAGCATAGATGGATCTGGACAGTCTTATGGTAAGCAAAATAAGTTAGTTTAATGAACAATATAAACTAACAAACAAAATGGAAACAGACATAGATACAGAGAACAGACTGACAGCTGTCAGAGGGAAGGGGGTCAGTGGGTCTGGGTTAAAAGTTGAAGGGATTAAGCAAGTAAAAAGACCTCATAAACATAGCAGAATGGGGACTACCAGAGGGAAAAGGGGTGGGGACTAGGTAGAAAAGGGCAAAGGGGGGGGGGATAAATTGGTGATGGAAGGGAATTGACTTTGGGTGGTGAACACAAAAGACAATATGGAGATGAAGGATTATAGAACTGTATGCCTGAAACCTATATAATAACCAGTGTCACCCCAATAAATTCTATTTTATAAAAAATAAAGGACATAGTGACACATGCTACAACCTAGATGGACCTTGAAGACTTTATGCTCAGCGAAATAAGCCAGTCACAAAAAGACGAATACTGTGATTCCGCTCACGTGAGTCCCTAGCGCTGTCAGAGTCGTGGAGACAGAAGGTAAGATGGAGGTTACACGGGGGGGGGGGGGGGGGAGGAGTTGTTTAATGAGAACAGAGTCTCTGTTGGAGAAGATAAGAACACGATGGGGATGATGATGGTGACGGCTGCACAACAATATGAATGTACTTAACAAGCCTGAGCTGTGCATCAAAAAATAGGTAAGATGGTCGATTTCATCATTTATATTTTACTCTAATAAATATATCTATAAAAGAATAGAAAGGCCAAGAATGTGTACAGAGCTGGTAGGATGTGCTCAGGCCTCTGAGCACACAGTGGGGAGAAGAGCCTGGGGTCTGAGGTCCACTGAGAAAACCCGGAGAAGCCTCGGTTCCTCTCCATCCACCTCACAGACCTGTAAGAGAAAGAAAGGATGTAGTATGTGGGGAGTCACCATCGTGGGCAGGTGCCCAGAGGTGCACGCTGGGGCCAGCCTCTGCTCGACCACACATTTGAGGACAGCTGAGCCGTCCTACCCAGTGCACAGCCACCTGCTGCTGACGGATGAGGCCCCAACATGGCAACCCCCAGTCAGCACCGCCATGGAGTGCCCACGAAGGAGCCAGCTGAGACATTTTAACCCCAAAATTGATTCAATATGATAATTGTAGAATTTACTTTCTTTGTAATAACTCAGGGCTGTGTTGGTGATGTCCCATTACAGGACACACACTAGAAGTGGATGGCATCCCTCCTCAAGGCTGCCAGTGATTCGCGGTGACTTGAACTTCATCTGAAGATGAGACCAAAGGTCTAAATGTAAGTGAGGCCTTGAAGTTACAATAAAAGAAATCCCTTCCTGTGGCAAACTCACAGACACGCACACTCACATTCATACACATCCATTCACAAGTGTCCATACACACTGGCACTGACATTCACATTCTCTCTCTCCCTCTCTCTCTCTCTCTCTCTCTCTCTCTCTCACACACACACACACACACACACACACACACTCACACACAGACCCATCTGTTGTGGGGGGTGGGGGTAGATGCCATCACCGCTGCACCTGGTGTGTTGTGGGTGGCTCCCAAGGGAGTTCATCCAGCTCAGTCCTCAGATCTGGGCCAAGGTCAAGATCTCCTCTCCTACCTTTGAAACATCATCAACAGCTTCCTTGGGTTTCCTTAAACTCCCTCCTGGTGCAGCCTTTCCAGCTCCACACAGGAAAGAAAGAGAAAGGACAGTGCTGGTCATGAAACCCACATTTCATAGGATCGTTATGAGCTCTTAAGAAATCTTCTGCTCTCAACCTCTCTCCTTCATGGGTAATTTTCTTTCCTTTCTAGCTGTCATGTGAAATACATCTTTAATGAGAGAATAGAAAAATGTTAGAGCCCCAATCTGCCACTGGTTGATGGCAGGGACGTAACTCGGCCTGGTCCCCTCCTGGGGACATGCCCACAAGTGTTGAGGCCACACCAGCAGTGTCCTTCCCTGTTTCCTTTCACACGAATTTCCTTGGACAGGTCAGTGCTGTGATTCTCTGATATAGGACCAGGTTTCTGATATGGAGAGAAAGAGGGAGTGAAAAGGGGGAGCGAGAGAGAGAAAGAAATGAAGGGAAGAAGGGAGGAACTAAAAAAGGAGGGAAGGAAGAAAGGAAGAAAAAAATGGAAGGAATAAAAGTTTAACATTCTCTCAGGTTGGAATAGAGTAATAGCTGGAACAATCTGTTCACTTTACAAATGTATCTACATTGCTAAGTATACTTGATATGGCATACATGTATTATTGCATTCATTTCTTATCATATATGTAGGCATGTACCCTTTCTATTAAATTCTTAGTTTATTCCATGAAAGTGCTTCTTTTAGATAGTCTCCTCATATGAAATTTTTTTTTTGAAACGGAAAGAGAGAGTGGGGAGGAGAGGGAAGAGAGAGAGAGAGAAGCATCAACTCATTGCTCTGCTTAGCTGTGCACTCATTGACTGATTTTCATATGTTCCCTGGTAGGAACTTCAACAGGTGACCCCAGAATTGAGTTGGTGATCCTTGATTGAACCTGTGACCTCGGCTCTCTGGGACGACATTTTATCCACTGCACTATCAGCCAGGGCCTCAACATTTTTTAAATAAAGAATTTTACAACTGTAGGTCCTTGTAATATATACACTATTATTCATGTGTTTTTACAGTATTATTTAATTGATTTTTAAAAATATCTTGCAGCCTTATGCTGCTCTTGATCTGCGTAAGAAACTCTCCCAAAGATACGTAGACAAATCCAGGGTGTAATCAGCATTTATCCCATTTTGTTATTTATTTTAAAGAAACTGGTCAATTTATTCATTACAAACTTCTGCAAAAATGGAAGGTTTTTTTTTTCTCAAATCCTGATTTTTTCATAAAGCAGCCATTAAGCAGCCTTGTCGAGTCGACCTTGCTTGGGCCTTGTCCCTCCGAGGGACCGTATAGGGAGGATGGGACGCATCTTGGCCCAGTGTCACAGATAGATACCTTTCTTGGGACTCAGGACCTAAATGGCCTCTGAAATTTTTCCAGGTCTTTCCCTACAAGCTTCCTTGTTCTGTAAATACATTTCCTTGGCATTTTTAAGCACCTTTTATAAGTTCTAGAGTTGGGCTGTGTCCAATTATTTGTGGACAGGCAACTAGAATGAGCCTAGCCCCACGACTTTTTGTACAAAGCCAGCTTCCCCATGGATTACAATCTTGAGAATCAGCCAGGTTCCCGGGGACAGACCTGTCTTCTCCTTACTGCCTCAAACCCCATGAAACCCCACTGTCCTTCTGGGCTGTTACCTCAGTCAAAGAGCAAAGGAAAAGGCCCTGCCAAGCACGCTGTATGTGATCACCACCTAACTTATGCTGGCGAGGGCGAATGCATCCTGCAGTCAAAGCACAAAGACGGAAATGCAGGTAAATGCAGATATTAACAATCAGAGATACTGCCATGACAGCTGTCACATGGAGAAGCTTATGGGCACTTTTTCTTTTGAGGACCAGTTGAGGGACAGTTATTGACTGTGATTTGAAAATCTCTGCCCTGGTCTGGATGTGGACATCATTTTTCCCTGGGTGGGCCAAGTTCTTCAACGTCCCAGGAGAGGTATAAAGTTGCCGCCCCAATTGTCTGGAGATAGTGATCATGTCCATATTATGTGAGCCTAGACCATAGTGGGGGGGGGGTAGGTGATCTTACTATGGCAAGTTTACAAACAAACAAACAAACAAACAAATAAACTGAAAGCTGTCATGGTTGTCACTGAAATTCTATTATTCTTTAGTGAAAATGGATCAATTTATGTTTTTATTAGGCAGGAGTTCACAGTGTGACTTTTCCGTTCCTTTCCATTTGCTTATTTCCTAGAAGACAGCCTTCCATCTAATCATGGATTAGAATTTGGAAAATCAGTAAATGTTGTGCTTTTAGAATATCATTTTCTCAATGAAAATTGAAGGACTTGTAGCTCCTCCATATAAGGGCTGTGATTTTCGAATGCTATATTTTCCATATTCTATTCCAAAGATGCTGCTTGCAATATATTTTCTGTCAACATCTCTGCATCATAATTCCAGAAAATGAAAAATTAATAGGTTATATGATATACATATATTTAGAATAAAATAACCATTTTTTATTTTCCTCTGTGCCTAATATCTAAATCATGAGTAATTTAGATATATATATATATTTATATAATAGATAAAATATGTTTACATATTTAAAAATGTATATATGTATATGTGTGTGTGTATATATATGTGTGTGTGTGTGTGTGTGTATGTATTTTTGGCAGAAAAGAGATCTTAGTACATAACTGGAGACATTTTGTGTCAACAATGAAGACAGCCCTGTGATGTGCTCCAGAGCTTGTGGGAAGGCTATGTGGTTGAGAGATGTGAGGCCATTCTGATTCCTCCCCTATAAAAAGCAGGACAGGCCAAGCCCTCCAGCAGCTCCTGTTCAGCACTATTCCCAAAAGCCAGATCCTCACAAACCAAAAGGCTCTTATGTCTTTCTATGTCAGATCAACTATTTTCAGGTGGCATTATCAGTCTAAAATATAACATGAGACCTGTTGGCCACAGAAAAAATAAAACACAAGTGCCTTGTACCAAGTGCTTTACAAAATATCTATTTAGTTGACCACCACACAAACACAAAAAGGCAAACTACTGCTTCTTTCGTGTAGTTTGGGACCAGCATCCCTGCTATAAGCTCATTTATTCATGAATCAGGAGGGAACGATCTCTACATCTCTGTGTGGCTTCACTGGGCCTCAGTTAACTTGGGTGAAAAGCATAGCAAATATGGGGAAAACTCACATACAGTCCTGGCCTACCAGAGATGTTTGGAATTTTCAGACTCCTAAAATTGCAAATGCCCAGGCAATTTGTGCCAACTGTTCATTTTTGCTCATGTATCAGTTGGTGAGAACCAACAATATGAGAACTTGGATGCTCTGCCTTCGGGTAAGCAGGATAAATTGCAACTGGATGAAACATCCCTGCTCAGCTGTGGAAACATGTAAAGGAACCTCACAATGGCCTTCAGGGGCCAACAAAGCATGAGTAACTATTCGGATGTCCTTATAGGGGCAGCTTCTCCACTGGCTGCAGGGCTGGGCATTTGCTCTCTAACTTGGGATGTCATTACCCATCTCTCCTGTGAAGTTAACCAAGCTATCATCAAGAGCCCTATGAGGACCCCTAATCTCTAAGCTGGCTCTATCCCCAGAAAGCCAGTATTGGGGGAAAGCAACTAAGGAGACATCTCAAAACAACTAGGACCCACTTTTCAACCCTGATACAATCCTTGCAGGAGCCCAGAGCTTAACCTACAGGCTTAGATTACATTTTAGAGATAGAGAGGAACCTGAAAACACAGTGGAAACTTACATTTTCATAAGGACTGTGGGGCCTCAGTGGGATAGTTGAATATGTCCCTGACCTGCAGCTTATACATTAACAATTTCAACCAGGCTAAACATAAGGAATCTTTTTAGTGACTGTGGTCCAACCTGTTGGAAAAAGCACGTATGTATTTTTAAGCATTTCTAAAGACATTTTATCAAAAGCAAGGCATTTTTTCTCCACAGTCTAGCAGAGAAAAAAAAACCCCAGTCTCTCCAGGTTTGTCTCCTCTCCTCTCCAAAGCTCACCACAGATACATTTTATCTTCTGCCCATCTTTTAACCCTGTCCTCCCTTCACTCTGTTCGGTGTGTGGACCTTTCAGGTGGGCCTGTGAGCCCAGCTCGGGTTCCTTTGCTGCATTAGAGTTGCTTAATTTGTTAAAATTTCAAAGGGGGAGATCAGGAGTGTCTCTCATGCCGCCATTACTCAGACGCCATCCCTTTGTTTCTTTTCATGTGTGGATTTGATCAGTTTATAAGAAAGACTGCAAAGTCAATGTCCTCTACAGGTTAAGCAAAAAAGCTGAAAGATCAGCACAATTATTATGTAAATACTTACATAAATGAAAAATATCCCTTTATGACAGAGAATAAAAATGTACAACATAAGTATAAGGTGATCTTTGGGTATTCAAATAATATGTCAGGGAAAATTTCACCTTTTTTACCATCCGTTTCACTGTTTATGAGGACAGGCCTCTTAAAGACAGGGGCCAGTAAATATTTTGTGCTATTATCTAGGCTAACTGATATGCTTGTGTATAGCTTCTTTGTTGTATTAGCTTGGCTGAACTTTACGTTTCCCCCTGACATCCCGTTGGTTTACAGCATATGTGTGTGAAATCACTAGTGTGTGACCTTCTACTATTTACCACTTAAATATCTGTTCCCTTGACTTCTGCCAGCTGTACCATGATGTTTCCAGGTATATTTTTGGTCCTGTTAGCACTTCAAATATCAGAAAGAACATAGCTATGCATTTCTCAAAATTTCTCCTTTCTTTCCTCATTGAGTTAATCATTGCACACTTAAATATAATTGGTTAGAAGTCTAATGTATACTCTTAAATTGTTTACATTTAAAATTTTTTCTTCATTCTAATTTTACTATCCCAAACTGTATATCTTCAAAGGGAATAGATCCAAGCAAAGAGGGGGAGAGATAAGATTCACATTAAATGTGTGAGACGAATTGCTTTAAGGTAGTCACTTGGTAATTTCTATACCTGTACTATGTTTTCTGTTTATTTCTTTCCTTGACCAAAACAAAATAATCTAAACTAACTTTATTATGAGGTAAATGGTGGCATCAATGGTATCTTTTGACCTTCATCAGGATAGAAATAAATATCATAAGCTCTTAAAGTTAAGTACTGTCTCCTGCAAAGTTAATTTCCTTTGGAAGTTGTATTAACTCCTTCAGACCACATGGGCAATATTTACTGTTGAGTTTGTTACTGCTGTTTTTATAAATATCCAGTGGCTCTAAATAGTGATCAAAGCCTTGCAAAATGAAATGTGCTTAAATTGTTAAAGTATAAAAAAGAGTAATTTAGATACATGAAACATATGGCTTGAAAAATTATGATGAGCATTTCTTTTCTTTTTGATTGTACATTTTTTCTTCAAACTATATTTTCCTCTTCCTTGATCAGGATAAATTTCAACTAGCAGGGCCACTAATAGTCTCACTCTTACTATCTAATGATAACTGTATTCAGATGCAATGGTCTTTGACAAATTGACTTCTAATGTTTAATGTATTCAGAACCTCTCTTCTGAATGAGGGAAGATGAAATTCCCTGCTTTAAGCAGACAGCAGAATAGGGTGCAATGTAATACTGATTGTGATTTTAAGAATATTTTATAATATCTACTTTATACTACAGATAAAGATTTAGAGATTGGAACACTTGTCTGGGTTTCACTAATTTTTCTATTTCTGAACTTTTTTCATTGCCTCAATCTAGGACTCACGGCATATGAATCTAGCAGAGTGAGCTAGAGTGTGCATTCAATTTGAGGCCTCATATATTTTCTTAATCCTAAAATGTTACAGTCATTTCTGATAAAATATTACTAACCCCTCTGTTCAGTCTTTCAAATTCTGATTATATTTATCTTAGAGCCCTCAATTTTTTCTACACACACACACACACACACTCTCTCTCTCTCTCTCTCTCTCTCCAGATTTCTGTATTTACTTTTCATACATATCTGCACTATATACATATATCTTTAATTTCTTTCTGTTTGTGTTTTATAATACAATTTTTAATACTGTTTTCTTAAAATTATTTATCCATTTTATTTTGAAGATTAAACTTGCACTTTAATAAAAACAAATTTTATGTAGTTACTTAATAGTAGTTTGTAGTAAATTATATCAACTAGGTTTTCTTTCATGGCATTGTATTTGTTCATGTGTTTTTGTGGTTGTGATTCATTTAAGATAAAAATTAAATTTCCCTTTGCATCTTTATTTTCATGTGTTTTACTTTCTCTGTCTACAAGTTTTGGCAATGACTTCAACCAATTCCAGTTCCCACCAATGAGGAAGCAGCTTGGGAACCCTGTCACTTGGTGGTACTGAATATTGTAGTGTCAATCACCAATCAAGCAATCATGGTGAATTACCTCAATTCTCACCGCTTCCAAGCTCCTCAAATAGTGTAGGGAGTGATAAGCAGTAGGCTTTTCCATTCACTTCTCAAGAACTGTTTTTCATCCATGAAGCCTGTGTTAGAAGTCTTATTTTGCTCTTGTGAGTTAAGTGAAATTGTTGATATTAGTTACAGAATGAACCTTGCTTTTGCTCTCTGTTGTCTGCTTGTTGAAGGTCACAAGTCTTAAAACTTCAGCCCTATGGTATAATTTATGATCAAATTCTGATTGTGGGTTATAGAAATGTTTTTGTTATAGTTGAATTCAGTAAATTTCTTTTTCTTAACTTTTAGGTTATTAATTGAAATTAACATATTGTGAGGGTATATGTATGTGTGTGCATACATGTGTATTTTAAAGTTTCCTTCATATGTCATCATAGAGCCAAATCTTAATCAAAAGTCATGTAAACTGCCATTATCTAATGAAATATATCATATATATTTAAATCATGCCACTGCATGTATAAATAAACTACTCTAAAAATCAATAAGAACTAGGTTTAATATATAAAAACATTACATAGAGAATTAAAAATTATCTCTAAAATGTCAGATTCATAACCCAGATAAGAAAATGAAAATGAAAAGCAAGCTTTGGAATATGTTCAAGTATGTTCATTTAACATTTAATTTTTCTAGCTGACTCATCATTGGGTTGCTTAAATAAATTTTTATGTTTAGGGTTAAATAAGCTTAAGTATTTTAAGCCTTAAAAAGATAAAATTAAACTTTAAAATTTTCACTTTGTAAAGAGAGCAAAATATATAATTTATTTCTAAAAGGAAGCTTATCTCATCTCTATATTAACCTATTTAATTTGTAGATAATGGCATGATGGTTGTTTTAAGTTAGTATAATATGTATTTTTAAATATGATAAATAAAATTTTGATTTCCACTACTTTAGTGTATTTGAAGACTCATTCATTAATAGTAAAATAATATTGGTATTTCATGAGTGTTAGTAAATATACTCTTCTCATAAAATATTTTTATATATTAAAGTAGTGACATTATGGAGATAATTGTCTTATATGTTTTCTCTGTGAGAAATTAGCACTAATTGAACCCAACCCTTATCTGCTGATTATGTTTTTTAAAACACTATAAGTGAGATGATCCAAGAATAATCTAAAATTATTTATATCTGATGTAGTGCCCTCATAGATGTTTCTTCCTAAGTAAAGTATTTAGATAAGTGATGATTATTGATATTTTGAGATCACTAAAATAATTGCCTGTGATGCTATCAGGACAGCTCAGGTAAAATATATATATTTTTTGCCAAATCTTGTGTACTACTTTTTATACAGGATTAAGTAAATTTAATGATTTCTTTATATTTTTATCATTTTTGCTTAATCTAATTAAATTACTAATCTTACTATTTGGGTAAAAAGAGTATAGGGATTTAACCCATTTGTACCTCAAATAGAATTCAATAGGATATTTTACATTACTGCTTGAAAGGTACAAATTACTATGCTTTATTCTCTGAGTATCTAATTTCTATAATAAACATTTCATTTTTATTATAAATAAATACATTCTCAAATGGAGTTATTTGAAAATCAAATAATCAATAATCTAGTAATTTTAACCAAATATATATATATTTAAAAGATTTTGTAGAAATTTAACAATTATTTCAATTTTATCAATAAAAAAGTTGAAATGTTCTGTTATTCAAAATGTTGGAATTAATACAAATGTTACTGTATAAAAAGACACAAATAAATATTGACAATGCAAGTAAAAGTCACTATGTTTATATATATACATTTATTTTTTTAAAGTCATAAATATAAGTATAGTAGCTAAAATATTTCAGAATAGAAAAACAAACTGAGATTTGTCCTCTGCAATGTAAATCACAGAAGCCACAGAATTAAAATAATGTTGCACTATTACAGTTAGAAGGAGTCAATGGAATATAATAAAGTAATATAATTTTGAAATCATGCTAAATAAACGAGGGAAAGATAATTATTCAAAATGGCTTTTGTTAAATTGACTGTCACGTAAATGTTGTATTAAACTTTCCCAAATGTCTTAGTCAGCTCAAGTTGCTATAATAAACAGCACGGAATGGATGGTTTAAACAGCAAAAATCTATTTCTGACAATTTGGGAGGTTGGGAAGTCGAAGATCAAGATGCTTGCTCATTTAATTTCTAGTGAGAGCCCTCTTCCTAGTTTGAAAATGAACATCATCTTGCTGTATCCTTAACTGGTGTAGAGATCATTTTTCTCTTGTCTTTTATTTATAAGAACACTAATCCTATCATGAGGGCTCCATCATTATAGATAAATTACTTCCCAAAGATCCCACCTGCAAATGGGGATTAGTGATTCAAGATGACAATGTTTGGGGTATTCAAATATTCAGTACAAAGCACCCCACATCAAATTAATAAATAAAGTATATAAATGAATACTAGTTTTAAAAATTAAATGTAGCCAATGAGATTACAAAATATAATGTCCTGACTTCTATTAAAAATAAGTAAACTCGCCTGGCCTGTGGTGGCGCAGTGGATAAAGCGTCGACATGGAAATGCTGAGTTCGCCGGTTCAAAACCCTGGGATTACCTGGTCAAGGCACATTTGGAAGTTGATGCTTCCAGCTCCTCCCCCCCTTCTCTCTCTCTGTCTCTTCTCTCTCTGTCTCTCTCTCTCCTCTCTAAAAAATGAATAAATAAATAAATAATTTAAAAAAATAAGTAAACTCTTTCTGACCTGAACCTCAACAAACTCCCACTTACTAGCAAGATAAAAAACAAAACAAAACCAAGGGATAATTATTGGATTTGACCATTTAAAAAGGAAATACTACAACAACAACAAAATCAACAAAGTTAATATAGATAACAAGGAAAAAATTATAAGAAAATATGAAAGGCAAAGTGTTTAATTAATATTCATGGAATACGAACACTTTCAATTACTATCACCTAAACAAAAAGGTATAGTGTTAGTCAATTCCAAGAATAAGAATCAAAAATATTCAACACAACAGTAACGGACAACAAATAACAAGAAAGTACCCTTTTCTTAAGTAAAGCATTTGAAAAGAATTTATGTTAAAAATAAGACATAGCCTTTTGTAGGTGAGAGGTGAACATGGCAGTATTAATAATAATGAAGTAGCCCATATAGAGTGAGCATACATTATCTGCAAGACTAGAAAAGAAAGTCAATGTTCAAACAGTTTAAGCAAATTCTCAAAACTGACAAAGCTGCTTAACAATGTAACTGGATGTGAAATCCTAAACTCTTGGGGGTTTCACATCCTCCGCACTTTGGCATATTCTTTCCATTTTTCTTAAAGCAATTTTAGAATATACATAAGCCTTTACTAAAAAAATGACAAGAAATTGAGAAAGTATTTTTTATTCATAAATATATTTATCAACCATGACTATAAAAAGGTAGAAGCAGTTCAAATATTTAACTATAGAGATTTATTAAATCTAAATACTGGTTAGATGTAGCTCTAGAAAATCAGGTGTTCAAGGAATATTTAACGACATATAAGTATATACATTTTCTCTATATGTGTATGCAGAGAGACAATGATGGGATGAACTTCACAAAAATAATTAGCAGTGGTTAATGTAATATTTTGTAAGCTGATTTAATTTTTCTTTGTAATTTCCTTATTAAAGTTTCTTATTTCCTGATATTTTTGCTAGTTATTCAACCAAAGAAACAAGAGGAATTGCAAACATAATATTAATATGCCACAAATAAAAGTGAAATAATTAAATAAGAAAAATTTTGAAAAATAATTTTTTTCTTCTCAAATAACTATCATCTCAAGGCAATTGGGCAGTCTACAAAGTCTCTAAAGTCGAGCAGATTTGGATGTTTCTGACAGTGTTCAGATTTTGTTTTTATCCTCTGAGATACTGAGATTCACTAGGGAAGCCTTCCATTCCAAATGCGTTAGAAAATACATAATGTGTCAACACATTGTGACATGGGAGTGATACTAGTAAAAGCTGTTTAGGTCTATTAATAACACAAAACCAGTTTATTCTAATATCCGGAAAAATATGAGCACATTCTAGGTTTTATTCTTTTCCTTCTTTTTTGCTTTGTGTTTATTTTGCATCTGTAACATTATTCTATAAATTAGCAGAAATGGTATGTTTTTTGACATATGATGATTTATATGAAAATTTCTCCTTCATTTGGAGCTGTTTACTTGCAAATTATATCTAGAACTATTTTCTCTATACATTGATTTACCCTCCTTCTTGTCTTTCTATTACATTATCCTTAATGCTACCATACAAAATTTATAATTTGCTTTGTGAAAATTGACTGATTTGCTGTTTCTGACTCCACCATTTCACAAAGTGATGAATAAAGGAAAAAAAAAAGAGCAATAGATAAGTGAATTTCACCTTACCTCAATGTGCCCAAAGTCGTATATGTTCATAGATGTCAATATTTAGTGTGTTTTGCTTGTTTGTTTGTTTTGGTTCACAGGTGAAATAATTGACGTGCCTCTTCAACCTTCATGACCATTACCTAAGTGGACAAATTGCAAACAAAAAAGAGTGCTTATGTTTCTTAGTTTTATTATATTATTATTAATCATATTATTACTACTTCTTGAATTTATATTTGTGTAGAGACATCATGTATGTATTTTTTTAAATTATTGATTAAACTCAAGGTTCTAATCTTGGCTAATACATTGAATTTTTTCTTTTTGTCAGTAAACACTTTGGAGGGATGACAGTAAAACCTGTCTGGATATATACTGATAATTGCAGCTGCTACAGAAGTGTGTGTAACTACTGTGCTATATGACAAGGTGACCCCTGATAGTGATAGTAGTGATAACAAGTGGCCTGGAAATCCCAGCACTGTTGTCACCTCAATCTAGTGAGGCAAAAGGAATCTCTGCAATATGGGGTCTCCCCCTTGGGCAGCTTGTTTTTCATTTAGTTTGCTCTTTTCTTATTATAAATGAGAATTACCGTATTTCCTCAATCTCATCTTTAATATGCTAAGATATGTCAAATGTGCCCAATTGCCTTGGATAATTTGAACGTATTCTATTTTAATCTTATTGATTACATTGATCTCATTCTATTCCTCAAACAATACAGCCCAAAATACACAATCCATTTCTGCAAATGAAACCTCTAGGTGAAGGTTAATTATCAGGCTTGTAAATGAAACAATTGAAAAGAGACAATGATCAATTGAAAATAGACCCTAATAGAGTGCGAGCATTTTCTTTACAACATAAGGGTTGGAATTATAAGCCACAGATGCCAGTTCCCAGTTCCCCATGCCAGCTGGGAGGTACATTTGATCCCATTCTTTCCCATTGGATTTGAAAACTGCTTAATTATCCTTGTATTCTAATGACTGTGTTTGCAGCAAGGCAATGAGACCTAAATCCTCTCTGTGATGCAGCAGAGATGACTACAGTTTATCTCTCCAAACAGAGGATTATTTCTTCTGTGGCAGATCCTTATTAGACTTTGATATAGTAAGAAAGAACACATTTACATTCCTCTAATTAAAAAATGCAGTAAAAGTAAGTCTGCTGTGTGTGCGTGTGTGTGTGTGTGTGTGTGTGTGTGTGTGTGTGGAAGAGGATGGGGAGAGAGAAGCAAACCGGCTCTTTTCAGGGACAGTCTAGCTATTTGCTATTCTGCAGTTGCTTCAGGAGTCTGCGGTGGCAGCTGGTAGTGCTTCTGTGATAGCCATGCTTCCAGGAAACAGCAGAGAGCTAAGACTGAACCTAAAACAATAAACTCAATCCTATTAACAAATTACTAGCCCTCCCCCCTTTATACCGATGCCTTTCCAGAAAACATCTGTCTTCCTGGTCTTCTATTTGCATGCATGAAGTCACTTCTAAAGGTCACAGCTTCCTGAGCATTTTTCTAGTCTCTATTTAAAAATGTGTTTTTCCCACCATCATCTGACAACTTTTCAGCAGCAGAAGTTGTGGGTACTGTTTAGTTCTATTGTCTCTGTCAAGAATACTCTGTTCACACATGAAGAACATGCATAACTAATGAGAGGTACAAATTATTGGGGGTGATACTATGAAATAAAATACTGGCATTAGAGAAATTTATCTTTAACGATTTAATACACCTTCCTCCAATGTCCTATTTTGTGCTGAGGTAGTTTAGTTTATTTTTGTTCCAGGGTATTTACTAGTTTTTCTTTTCTTTTTTCTTTTTTCCATTACAAGAATTCTTCCTCATATAGCACACACATCCATTTCCAGATAACTAAACCCACTTTGAGACTCACTGATCCCCACCACTGCTTCCCTTTCATTTAATCTTTCATGTTACAACCCATGTTTTTAATTGAAACGTATTTCCATCAATAGTATTTCCTTGAGAATTATCTTAAGATAGATACCTAGAGGTACATTCTTTTAATTTTTGTTGTTCAAAATGCCTTTCTTTTGCCTGACAGCCTTGGTCTTTTGGTTTGGGAGATGATAGTAGAATCGCAGTTTTGCACTTCTCAGTCTGTAGTTCTCTGTCTATAGTTCATCTTTGTCTTCTGCCTTCCATTATTGCATATGAAAAGTCCAGTTTAAAAAATATATATAAAGAACAAATTCTTGCTTATTTGTAATCAGTTGTTATGGCTTAGAATACTTTATTTATTATTGTTATTATTTTGTATTTTTCTGAAGTTGGAAACGGGGAGGCAGACAGACTCCCGCATGCGCCCAGCCAGGATCCACCCGGCATGCCCACCAGGGGGCGATGCTCTGCCCAACTGGGGTGTTGCTCTGTTGCAACAAGAGCCATTCTAGCGCCTGAGGCAGAGGCCATAGAGCCATCCTCTGCTCCTGGGCCAACTTTGCTCCAATGGAGCCTTGGCTGCGGGAGGGGAAGAGAGAGACAGAGAGGAAGGAGAGGGGGAGGGGTGGAGAAGCAGATGGGCGCTTCTCCTGTGTGCCCTGGCCGGGAATCGAACCCAGAAATCCTCTACGCCAGGCCGACGCTCTACCACTGAGCCACCCAGCCAGGGTAGAATGCTTTATTTTAAAAAATTTTTAATTCATGTAGGTAGAATTTTACCAAGATATGCCTCTCTAACTCTTCATTTTCTAATAACGAATTTCAATATGTGGTAGACACATGAGAAATATTCAGTCTATGAACGAATAATTTCCTGCTAATGCTAGCTGCTATGCTAGATTTAAAAATAGCCATCTTTACCCCTTTTCTCATTACATTTAGAATATGATAAAGTAAACGGGCAGTTAATCATTTAATTATAATAAGGAATATAATAGTAAATTGGCAATTGTATAAGGATTCAATAAAGTATATTCTGTAGCTGTGGAAGTAGATAAAATATTTGTTATAATGTATCATTTAATAATTATCTGGCCTTATCAAACAAACTTTTTTCTCTTTATTTACTTGAATTTTCATAACCATTAAATAAACATCTGAAGGTCTTTGCTTAGAAAGAGAGAGATTATTGGTTGTTTTGTCTACTTTGTATCCTTGTTTCCTTCATTATTTGGGCATCTAGTTGCTTAGTGATGCTACAACACAGACAACGCAATTCTGCTGAACCTGAGTCCACATTGATATCAATCTCCAATCTAGAACTGATTTGGGGGTTTAATCCAGCTCTCATGAAAAGCTAGAGAGTTAACAGTTTTAGGAGTCGAAGGAGTCAGGATACTCTTACATAGAAGAAAAAATATATGTAAAAGGATGGGAGCAAGAAAGAGAAGAAATAGAGGTAAGAAATTATAAAGTATGTGGAACCATTTTAAAAGTATAAACTTGAATGCAATGAGGAGGCAATGAATTGAAATGACTTGATGATAGATATGAACTGACCTGAAAAATCCCTCTAGGAGGCTTTCCAGACAGGTGATGCTGGGCTCATATGGTAGTTCCATGATATACAGTCATGGAAAACATATATTCCTTATTTTCAGAAAATATTTTCCATTTAATTCAAAATAATAGCAATAAGAAAAATTGTCTTTAAAAAAAAGTCTAATGGCTATAATGAAGCCACTAATAGTTTTAGAACACAGGGAATGTTCTGGTATATTTTGTTCTTTATTCATATGTTGGCTGGCATAATAAACTCATTAGTCTTTGCTTTGTTTAAGGTTTAACTTTTTCACTTTTGTAAGAATCTCTTTAAAAGCAGTCATGTGGTGTGGGAGGCTTCCTGCAACATGCAGGGCATCTGCTAAAGTCCTAACTGAGATTTCCTTAAAAATAAAATAAACCATGGTCTGACAAAAACTCTGTTTTTATTGATACACTCAAGGACAGTTGGCTAGGAAGAGGGGCATCATCAAAACTACACATTTTTTCCTATAGTACTAGGAAAGCACTTTATTATAAATTTACTTTTTTAATAAATACAGGACCATTCTGATTTACTCTTCTGGAGTCAATTTTGATAATTTATGTAGACAAAGAATATACTCATTTCTTCTAAGATTCTAATTGATTGCCATTAAAATCTTCATAATATTCCAGTATTATTTTTTTAATACAGGATTGGGAAAAAGTCGTACAGTTATGAATATGTAAAACATAGAGTTCAGTTTTGTGTTATCACTGATTAATTATTGTATTATTTAGCTGTTTTACAACTGTAAACCTACTTTTGCCCATCCTTGTATTATGGTAGGATTAGTGAAGATGTCCTTTCTGATATTTTTGTGTTTTTCTCTTCTTTTCCTTTGATCAATGTATCTATAAATTTATTTATATTGTTAAAAACTTAGAAGATGAGAGTACAATTTTATTAATTTTTATGTTTTTTATATTATTTTTCTCTTATTTTTATTTCCTTTCCCTTATGTATTTGGATTTAATTTTATTTTTTCAATTTGCATTTTTTCTTGTGTATATTAATAGTCAAAAAATTCTCTGAGATTCTACTTATCTAAAATATAATCCATTTTAAAGTTAAATTTTGTGTGACATGGAATTCTAGATAGACTTTTTTCCTTTTCCCACCTTAAAAATGTTATTATAGTGTTTACTGATGTTCATTAAAATTGCTATTCCCTTATATTTATTTATTCTTTTAAAATTTTTATTTATTGATTTAAGAGAGAGATATATTGATTTGTCATTTTACCTATTGGTTGACTCTTGTGTGTGGACTGACCCGGGTTCTAAACCACAATTTGGTGTATTGGGCTGAGTCTATCCAACTGAACTACCACGCAAGGCCTGTTTCCCTATATTTAATATAGCTTATTCATTAGTTTGGCCTTTTTGGTTTTTAAAGTTGGCTCCCAATATGTTAATTATTACGTTCTTAAAAATAATTTCTTTGAAATTATCCTTAGCATTAATCAAAAGTTTTGATATGTCAGTTTATGCTCCCCCCCAATGCCAATATTTTTTCAAATATATTTCTGCTATTTTATTCCTAGAATATCAATTGCAAATATATTTAACTGTGATATTATCCCAAATGAGACATTCTGTATTATTTTCAAACATTTTCTTTTTCTGATACACTTCAGTTTTATAAATTCTATAAATCTATTCAAGTTTACTTATCTTTTCTTCTGCAGTTTCCAATTTGCTGCTATGCTTATCCTGTGAATTTCTCATCTTCCTTATTGTAATCTTCAATTCTGAAATTTTTAGTTGGTTTATTCACAATTGTTCAATTCCTCTGCACAGACTGCCTTTCTCTTTGGCCATTATGTCAATTTCTTTGTTCATAAAATTGAGCATATTCACAATAGCTACTTTAGTTTTTATGTGCTAATTCCAGAATTCTGGTCATCACATGTTTTGTTTTTTGGGTATTTTTTGTTTTTTAATTGATTATCACTTTTCTTCTGGTTCTTCACACAGAAAATTATTTTTCAAATTTATGCCAGATATTTTTGGTGACATGTTAGAAGGTATCTGGATCAGATGGTATCCCTTTAAAGAGTGTTACATTTTTTGTTTGTTTGTTTGTTTTTCTGGGAAAAACTTAAGTATCTGGTAAAACATTTTGTTCTGCCAGGTTTAATTTTATTGTTTATAAATGCTATTTCTATTTTTACTTTATTCACAGAATCTGGCCTTTCTCTAGCAGAGAATCTTTATTTCTAAGGCATGGATTTAGTCTAATGCAAATTAATTGATCCTTGAACAAGATTCCAAATTCTCCCAGCGTTGTATGATCTTTGGTGTTTTCACTTGGCGTACCGCCCCAGTAGCAGTACCTCTGCTAGCTTCAGAATGTTTTACTCCATAAGTTGACAGAACAGACTTAGGCAAAGACTCACAGAAACCTCCATATAGATGTCTAGTGTTCACTTTTGTGTATCTTTGTCCTTTCTTTCCTCTTTAGTGTTCTGTCCTATAACTTTCTACCACTTCCACCACTCTAAGTTCTAAACTTTGCCTCTTCCTGTCCACAATAACATCATACTTTACTTTCCTCCTTCTTCATTGAGCCCTATTCCAAGTAGACATAAGAGGGACAGGTGGACTTCAACTTGAATATTCTCTCCTCTCAAGGATCACGCTCCTCTTGTTCAATATTTGGAAATACTTTCCTCACTTGGAGACAGGCTGGCACCAGTTACTCCATCATGACAAGAAGGGAAATTTGAGCTTTCATTAGGTAATTTGGTTAATATTAAAGTTTGGGCATTTGATGTCTTTCTAATAAAAGAATCCATAATCATCACTGAAACTGATCTTCTGATTAAATGTGTTATTTTAAAATTTTTACTCTTCAAATCCAAATTTTATTAGATTTACAAAGACAAGTCTTCATTCTTTGTTTTATTGTTAGTTTTCTCCTAATTTAACATATAAATATTTAATATGTTATATTTTATATAGAGTAGAAATTAAGTAAATATACTATAAAATTATTTTTTTTGCATTTTAAAATTCCTTTTATCTATATGTCTACTTTTCTTCATCTGCACTAAAACCACCATATTTCATGCCATCTTTAGGTATGACTTTTTCTTGATTGTAATTTTATTTCCACTGTAGTTGATTTTTCATTCAGGATAGTTTCTCCATAATGAATTCTTCACATTACAATTGTGACGACCCTTGGAAATGTGCATATAATTATGTCATGTCCCCACTAGAAAATAATTCAGTTATTATCTACTTTTTTCTCAGCATTCTAAGGCCCCGCATTGTATAAAGTGTTCTGGAATAATTTTTTCATTTTGCTTCAATGTTTAAGAAATATCTCCAACTTCACCTCTCATTATTTCTCTATTCCCTATCAACTCAAATCTATGGAAATAGGCATACTTGAATATTGACAATGTTTCCTAAAGCTCCATTCTTTTACCCTAAACTTCTATTTTCCCTGCATTATTTTAACTTAGATGTATTTTATTGTTTTAAATATCTGCATCTTTCATATACCTTTACTCATTATATTCTAAAATATTTTAGAAAAATGATAGAAAAACACTTGGTATTGTTAGTCAATAAATTTTGGTCAATTAAGTTATATTGAATCATTCAACAATATTATTTAAACTTGTCAAATTTATTCAAAAGGTAAATGGAACAAATAAAAAGTACACGATTTAAATTATTTACATTTCTTTAACTTTTTAGAAAAGATTTTATTTATTGATTTCAGTGAGAGAGCAAAGGAGAGAGAGAGACAGAAACATTGATTTGTCCCTGTATGTGCCTGAACTGGAGACTGAACTATCTATCTCTACAATCCAGGATGACCCTCCAACCAATTGAGCCATCTGGCAGGGCAATATTTACATTTTTAAATAATTAATAAATAGCACACAAAAACCTTTAAAATACAAGTGATGGAACAGAAAATCATTATCATTTAAAATTTAATAAAATATTTTTTTTCCTTTTTTTGTACTTTTCTGAAGCTGGAAACGGGGAGAGACAGTCAGACAGACTCCCGCATGCGCCCGACCGGGATCCACCCGGCACGCCCACCAGGGGCTACGCTCTGCCCACCGGGGGTCGCTGTGCCGCGACCAGAGCCACTCTAGCGCCTGGGGCAGAGGCCAAGGAGCCATCCCCAGCGCCCCGGCCATCTTTGCTCCAATGGAGCCTTGGCTGCGGGAGGGGAAGAGAGAGACAGAGAGGAAGGAGGGAGTGGGGATGGAGAAGCAGATGGGCGCTTCTCCTATGTGCCCTGGCCGGGAATCGAACCTGGGTCCCCCGCACACCAGGCCGACGCTCTACTGCTGAGCCAAGCAGCCAGGGCCAATAAAATATTTTGATAAAATAATTAAAAATATCTAAGGTTAGCATCCTGGCAAATTATACTGAAAGAAATAAATGTCTGTTTCAATAGTTAAATGTCTTGTATTTCTTAGTAAACATTTTTTTTTTACTAATAAAAAACATGAGAACAGAACAGAGAACCCATGAACATTACTGCTAAGTTAATAGAGAAATAAGAGAAAGAATTGTGGATTACTGATCCTAACTGTAGATAATGACAATTTTTACAAAAAAATTATAATAAGATTTAGTTATATATATATATATATATATATATAACATATTATATATATACACACATATACATAACTATAAGTATTAAAGTATTTTTGTTGAACAATAAGATAATAAACCAGTACACCAATGTACTTAAAACAGTTCTTCTTCAATATAAATATCTTGACAAACAAAATGTGAAATACAAATAATATGGAGTGGCAATTATAAGCACTGTTTTTACAAGGGTTTCTAAAAAATATTGTTTAATTTGAGATCCAGGATGTGTAGATTATGATGAAAGCAATAGGTGAACTTCAATCAACACTATCCTTGTTTTCCAGTCTGATATCGCCAAAAATTTTAAACAATAAAGGCAGGGTGATCACATGGATAGATAAGAAATAATATGTTCTTAAAATAAACAACCATATGCCCCAGGTTTTCAAAAAGAAAGTCAAGTTTCCAGATGAAATGAAGAAAATATTTTTAAAAATGAGGTGAAGACAAAAAGAACTAAAGACATATAAGGATCTGAAAGCAAGCTTTTAAGAAGTCTGGTAAAAATAAAATGATAGCAAAATGAAAAGTACTCAGCAATAAGAAATGAAGACATACTACCATTCACGACAACATGGATGGATCTTGGGAGCATTATATTAAGTGCAATAAGTAAATCAGAAGAAGCTGAGAACTATATGATTTCACACATAGGTGAGATATAAAAATGAGACTCACGGACATAAATAAAAGTAAAGTATTTACCAAGAGAAAGAGAGTGGGGTGATAAAAAAATATGCATTATTATATAGCATGACACATTTTTTTTTTCATTCTTTTCTCATACTCTGTGGAGCTTAGCAATGTCTTAGTTAGCTCAGGCTACCATAATAAAATACCATAGAGTGGGTGGCTTAAAAAACATGTTTATTTCTTTAGAATTCTGAAGGGCAAGGTGATCAGCTTCTGGTGAGATCCCTTTTCTTGGCTTGTAGACAGTAGACATTTTACTGTGTGATCACATGACAGAAGAAAGATAGGAAGCTAGCTATCTGACGTCTCTTCTTATAAGTACACTAACAATCAATGGCTTGTTTGTCCCTTTGAACAAAAAACAAAACGAAACTGAAGTCAGGGTCTTAATAAAAATAAATAAGAGGAGCAGGTAGCGCCGAGAACAAAATTCTTGAGTGTGAGGTTGTAAAGTATTGTCAGTTATTACTAATAACATGGTGTCTGGCACGACCAAGCATAGTGTGGATGGCAGAGAATTTTTTTGATAATTCACTAAAGTAGAGAATATCAAGCCCAGGATATTAAGATCTATGAATATATTAAAATAATCACAGTATGGGACAGAAGAAATTGTGGAAAGAATGTCAAAAACTAAGAGCTAAAATATTTAAGAAATAAAGGTAAATGTAGTGAATGGTCTTGTTGGAGTCATTTACATTTGCCTTTATTTCTTGAAGATTTTCCTTCATCAATGTTATATTGCTATGCTGTGAGTTATCAAAGAGCAACTGTCCAGAGATGTGTAATGAATAATGTAAAACACAAAAGAGACAATTTCTTTTACTTATTTCCTATATCCTCATGGACAAGAACTAGTTATGATGGAAGAAGTTTTAAGGCAAATGTCAGCTCTAAAAATTTAACATTTAAAACAATGGTGTAGTTTAGAAATAATGAGCTACAGTCACTGAATGTTCAAGTCTGTATGACCATCTGTCAAGGATTCTGTAAAGAAGAGTACTTATTTTCATGGACAGCCTTTTTTTTTTCTTTTGTTCTTTAACCATTCCAGCAGAATACTTTTGTATAGAAATAGTAGGGAAATTTCACATATTGATTAATTAACTTTGTCTCCCATCCTCCCTTCTCTTTATCAATTCCTAGGCACTGTGCTTGGTTCTGTAGATAAAGATCAAAAAGTACAAAAGTACATTCACTGATTTTAGATGCTATAATTCTAGTATAAGGATTTAGTTACTGTAATTATAGGGATAGGAAATAAGAAAGTGGGTGTGCATATCTTCGTATAGACTTGTGCATATAAGTTAAGTATAGTCAAGAATGGCTTCAAAAAGGAGAAAATGCTAGAGCTTGCTCTATAAGATGAGGATTGTGATGGTTTGAGAAAAGAGGAAGCACATCTTGGGAAGTAGAAAAAGCATATGCATAGATGTAGAGGCACAAAGGAGTGGACACTAGAAAATGCCATGTTAACCTGGGGAGGGAAAATGGGGGTTAGAGGAGTGGTGCTGCTGAGATGAGTGGAAAGAGATATGTCGGTAGGAGCGTGGTCATGAAGATCCTCACATTCACACTGAAAAACCCAGAGTATGTATTTTATTAGTTGGTTGGTTGCTTGCTTATTTCTCTTAAAATGCAATGTGTTCATGGCACTTCTTTAGTGTGACAGTAGGGTCCACCAAGCTCTTTTGCCTGTAGTCCTCCTAAATCCCATGTACTGTCCCACATCCTCTGTGGTGAAAGTAAAATCCTTGTGCCCCACTTCCTTTCACCAGGTTGTTCTCAAATTGTAGGTTTTTTCCTTCAGTGCTTGGCTAGAGTTTTCCCTCTATTTCAGATAATGATCTCATCCAACACCCACCAGTAACTGCTGCCTCCATTCTCCTTATTTTTAACTGTGAGATTCATTTGCAACTCACAAGTTATTGCTGATCACGAAGTTTAGGCTGACTGAAACATTGTTAGGTCCTCTGTTTACAGCTTCTGTTTTTGTAGTACACATTTCTTCCTCATGTTACTGCTGCCTAACCTTAGCATTTCCACCTTTGACTACAAGCTCATTGAGATCCAGGAGCTCTATACTCACTTTACTGCTGGTGCTCAGTGTTGCATCCACCAGGTACGAGAACAAACATCGGAGACTTTCAGGAGTTTAGATGTTACTTTATTGGCCAGTTTAACCTGCGCAGGGGCGAACTCTCAAGATGTCCGGAGACACCGTGCTCACAAGGAGCTGCAAACAGAAGCCGCACCTGGCGCTTACAGCCAGGTCCTTATATATCCTAAGTGAGCAAGCACTGTACAGAAGCAGATATGGCAGTTTAGCTATTGGCTAGGGAGGTCGCACGCAGCATAGCAACAGGGGCCGGTTTTAGCTTAGTGGCAAATTTCAAACATAAACTTCTGATAAGGGTCTCTGACCTTCTTTGTTCTCAGCCTCACAGGGGCCCTATCAGCACTCCCTGTTCCTTCAATAGTTACACTCTTGGCAGCCCCAGCATATCAGTACTCCCTGAATCTAACACTTAGGTGAATGAGTGGATGGGAATATACATCACTACTTGAAAGTGTAGACTCTTCTGCAGGTGACTGAAACTCTAAAGACCAAACAAAGAAGTGACTTGAATAAATGTGTGTTTAAAAATATTCTCTTGGGTAATCCTGGGGAAGAAACTTGGGAAGAGGTAAGATTAGAGAACAACTATTAGGATATAAGTTAAGAGGTTATTTTAATGTTTTAGGAAAGAGCACCTATAGGAATATCAGAGAACATCAAGTGAAATAATTCAGCTATAGAGATATTTAGATGGTATCAACAGAGAATTGAATGAATAAGATTAAAGAAGGGTGTTGGTGATGGTGGTAGTGGTGACAAGAATGGCATGGTTCTGGCTGATTTAAGTAGATGATGGTGTCTTTCTTCAGAAAATGTATTGAAATTGGAATAGCAGATCTTAGGTTTAGGCAATAGGTCTATTTTATATTAGGCTTAAACTCGTTATGTAGAGAGGAAATGGGCTTTACAATATATCTACTAATCTCTACATAGGTTTGGCATAAAATGTAAATTACAGAATCAGTGTATATAGAATGTAATTTTATATAATTAAAGTGAATGTTCTTTCAGTAGGCAAAAATGTAAAATGAGAAGGCAATAAGGTGGAACGTAATTTTAGAAAGCCTCAATCTAAAAGGATCCCCTTTCCCACAAAAGCACTCAGATAGCAAAGCTATCAGACAAAGAGGAGAAACATTTTACATGGAAGCCAAGGGAAAATAAAATTTCCTGGAGCACGTGACCAAAAATATCAGAGGTGGCATTGAGGTCTCAGAAAACAGTCTTTAAAGTGTTCATTAGATTTCATTATACACAGGTTATTGCTGCCTATTGTCAGAGAGATTTCATTCAAGTGGTAGGCCCAGCAACCAGACTACAAAGCGGAGGAGTAATTGTAGGGAAAAACAATTACTAAGGGGGTTGTCTACCCATAGAAAAAATGTACCTATGTTAGGAAAGAGAAGGAAAACCTTACAAGGCATTCAGGCTAGTGGAAGTGTATTTGTTAACATTGTATGTCTCTATTGCAGTGATATTTCAGAATAAGGACACTTGTTTTGCATAATGAAATGTTATCCCTCAAATTTTATTACCTATTCAAAGCAAAGTGCTCACTCTAAAAATATCAGTGCTTGACCTGCAAAAATTTGTAGCACCCGTTTTTTCTTTGTTTCAATGTGAGATTACCAGGATTTGTACCCTAACATTTTAATCTGAAAGTTAAGGTGATAAAAATGGTTGGGTAAGTACTTAAAAGTATTTTGTGACACTGAAACAATGTTTAAATCTAAAACATCCCTATTACTCTTTCAGCAACAACTAGTTCGGGATGCTGAGTAGATAACACATGTCTATGGGAGCTTACTTTTAAATGTCTACATAGCATTAGAAGACAGGATTTCGGCTCCGGTACCTCGATAGACAATTTATCATTGACAGTCACTTCTGTTAAGACTGCAGTCTAATCTTTAAACACTCCTTTTCTCACCTTCAACTACTTACAATGTCACTGTGTGTATTGTCATAAATATTTCATGCTGGAAATTTGTCAAGAAGAGGAAAAAGGCAATATACACATGGTTATTCCCTGAGGTGTATTCTCTAATAGCTAAATAGTCTTATTATAAAGAAATTATGTAAATTATAGTACATTAACTTGCTAGCCCATTATTTTGTCTTTAAAATAATCATGAAAAATTTTGTAATATATAAACATGTTTATATAATGTTTTATTTAAAAACAGCTTATAGAATAATTTGGTCATTACTATTTGAGACATAAAGATACATACCATTATTGATAATATTTGGATGAAAATACACAAAAATAATTGAGATGTTATTTATAGGATACTTTACTTTCTTTAGAATTGACTTTGCCTTTTAATAAAAAGAAGATATATCACAGGCTCTGTTGTTGCTATTCTCCCAATTTATCCAACTGCATTTAAGAAAGGTAGTAAAAAATTGCCCACAATTAAAATTATAACATCAATAAAGAGGTTTCTTGGATTTTTTAAAAATGATATAAAGGTAACATGGTAATATTATTTTCTTTATATTATATTTATCAATGAGTACCATCTATCTTATATAAGTGGGCCATACAGATTTTACATTTTTTATATAGTATATTTGTTAATAATTAACATTTATTTTTACATTAATGGGCCATACAGACTTCTTTCTCCAGGATTCCAAAAGCGACCTCCATGACTCTTTATCTACCACAGAAAATCCAAACACACACAGGTTTTCTTGAAGAGTGCTGTTCTGTTCTTGGATGAAACAATAGGGAACAAAGGTTCAACTTCACAAGTGGTTGGTTATTGGATTGGAGTTGCCTTGGGACAGAATCCTTATATTGCTCTGTATTTTTCTATAGTATTTGTTACTAACTGTATTTTCACCCAAACAAAGGGTTAAAATGCATAAAATTACAAACAAAACATGGATGGACCTGGAAACTATCATGCTAAGTGAAATAAGCCAGAAAAATAAAGAAAAATATCATATGATCTCACTCATCTGAGGAATCCAATGAGCAATGTGAACTGAGGAACAGAATAGAAACAGAGGTGGGATCAAAGGGTCCAGAGGGAAAGCGGACAGAAGGAAAAGGGATGAGAGGATGGGATTAGAGAAGGGAAAGAGATTGGTTAAATTATAGATACACATAACACAGTGTTGTAGAGGGCAGGAAAGCAAATCCTGGATGAAGGGGGATGGGCATTGGGGGGAGGGGATAAAGGAGTGGGGATGTATTCGGTGGGACACTTGAATCTATGTAAACACAATAAATTAAAATTAATAAAAAATAAAAACAACAGCAACAACAACAAAAAACAAAGCATAATTGCTTTCTTTGTTCTAAAAAGAATTAAAATCATGGATTTTTTGTTGTTGTTGCTTGCTTTGAGAAATGTATTGTTTAGTTAAATGGGCTTTTATGGACCTCAGACTAATCCATCTAGTAAGGTGAACTAAAGGAAGGTCATGCAGCTCTGGTCCTGGGTAAATTCTTGGAGGTGGTTTAGATCAGTGTCAGCTCCAGAGTGGCTCAGGCCTACCCAGGGACAAGGTGGGGTTGGCCAGCAGGTGCAGGGCACAGAGGACTTGTGCTGGGATAGAAGCAGAAGGACACCACTAACACTGCTGCTGGTGGGCCAGTGAGAGTTTCATAGCTTGCGTATAACAGGTCTGTCTCACATGTCCACTTCTCTTACCTTTTGATGGCCTTATGGCCTTCCTCAGCATTCTTTGAAGGTGATCCTGGCATGCACATATTTTTAGAAACTGTTTTATTCCAGGATTACCGATAGGCAATACAGCAACATATTAGGACTAGATGTGAGGTCAACTAAAAAACCTTTGATGGGTAGATATCTTTGCCTCAGTCTTGCAGGAAAACTCTGTGAAGACTATTACAACACAGGACACAGAAAGCACTGGTATTATAGGCCTGCAGGAGTCAGTCTTTGGTGAAAAGCCACTGTGAATTTACAAGGAGCTACTAAGACACCTCCAGATACTTCCAAGATACTACATACTCTCTGTGTATATAGGCAAAGCAGGTTTTACCAGCCTAGGGGAAGTCCTCTGACAGATTCAAGTGATGGCTGCTGGGAGGGAGAATACATCACAACAAGTGTGTCAAAGAGAACATTGTACTGAGATGATATTGGTGGAGCTACCGTAGTGTCTGCTTTGCCACCCCCCCCCACACTTTTTTCAATTTTCTCTTCAATAGATATATTCCCTTATTTAAAACAAAAATACCCTTGGTGACTTTTCTTGGAGGTGCTACCTACCATGAAGATGCTGATATAGCCTTCCTGCACATCTACAGTTTCTGATCCGTCATATTGACAAACATATCTCAGGAGGTCTGATGAATGTTTTTCAACTTACTAAAAGACATCTATCCTAACTCCAGTCAGAGAGACTGGACTAATGTTTGAATGGATAGATGGTTTACTGTTTATTTATTTATTTATTTACTAACTAAAAAAGGTAAAAGAAAGGTCAGTGTCATTGAAGAGTCTGGTCATTTTGAAGGGGAAATTCATTGGTTTATCTACATCAATTTTTTTTCTTGGCATATCTCACTAAGGTCTGATATGAGTTATTTCTGGATTAATGTTATATCAGTATTATGATTCCCCTCTAAAATATATATTTATATGAAGTTACAAAAGCATACATTTTAAAGTTAAAGAAATCATGATGTCACTTAGCTCTATTCTCCCATTTTACAAATAAAGAAGCCATAGTTGTAGAGATAAAATGTCTTTCCGAGAGAATGTAGATTTAAAATATGCAGCATAGTACTTTTGACCCTTAGCTCAATTATTTCCCTGGCCCTTCTTCTTTACACGCTATTCAATTTTAATAATGTTCCCCACTGTCACTCCACAATATGAATATGTTTTTTATATGGTAGACATTTATGGCTATTTTAAAAGAAAACCCAAATTCATGTTACAAATGTGTGTGCATTATGTTGTAGCTTCTACAGCATTCAATAGCATATTTTTAAAAGTCTTTTTCATTCCATAATTAGCTCATGTGTTAGTGTAAGATTGATGGTTTGATTTTCTAAATGCATATAAAACTTTACACATATATAGTGAGTGGTTCTAAAAAAAATAGTTCCTTTTTTTTCCTCTTCAAAATGGTTCTTCAAAGCAATATGTGATCAGGAAGGAAAAAATTCTCAATATTTCTAACCACGTACTTGCACAAGAGGTCACAGTTAAGGTTACCTAGGGAGTTATAATTCTGAATTTCCTGAAATTTGTGGGTTTAAATCATAACTTTAATGTTCCTCTAATGCAGGGTGTTTTTTAACACTGAATTGTTTTATGTCTTTTATTCTACACTAATGGATATTATGTTGATTTCTGTGAATATCAAGGAGAGCTCAATATTCTGGTAAAACTCTTTTAAGTTCATGTTTTATATTTTAAATGTTCTTATTTGAGTTTGACTAAAACAATTTAAAAGCTACTCTACCAATAACATTTCTTTTTATTTCACAAGAAAGGATCAGCAATATTGTTTTTTTCTTTTTGTATTTAAGATGTACCTTCTACAAACTTTAAAATATTTATAATTTGTTTTATTATTATAGTAACTTTTAAATATTATTAAATCATCAGACCAATATCTTTGTTATTCAAATTAAAAAACATCATAAAAATTAAAGCCATAAATGAATAACAAAAATTTTGATTGGATATGAATATAAATCACATTTTACAGTTGTTTAATTATGGAATAATTTGTAAATTTTGATGGGAGAGATCATATCATAATATATTTTGTATAATCAACCAGAATCTTAAATGAACTCTAAATGGATCTCTTTTTTACTTTAAGCTGGTTTTACATTTCAGATGAGTAAATGGAGCTGGACCACCTACATTATAAAATTGTTTTAAAAATTAAGAGCTATGGATAAACTACTTATGGCACAAGATAAATATTTCGGTAATAACTATTACATATTTGTTTGTTTGTTTGTCTAAAGTTCAAATGCATAATGAGCACAGAGTTGAAAATCAAATTTATGTTCGATTTGAAAGCCCACAGTTTTTTCTTAGCTTATATTGTCTGTCTAGTACTATGATTTTCCACTGAAGGAAGAATTAATTACATAGTATAACAATTAAAGAAAAAAAATCAAGATTATGAACTGCTTTTAGCTTAAAACTTTAAAAAAACCACATTGAAGATGGAGAAACATATTTCAAATTTTAATTTGTTTGAACTCTCAATGGCCTCAAAACAACTAGTTATGCGAGTACCAAGTGTTCTCCATAGTGAGTTTGATTTTTCAGTTGATATATTTTTTTCATGAGAGTTCAAGATCTGATGACTTGCCACTTAACTATTAGTACAAAAACGAATAAACGAGAGAATGACTGTACAAAAGAGGAACATACATAGATCCCTTCATAACCTGTCATTCTGTCACTGCAGTCCAGTAACGCTGAGTTCTCCCATGTAACAGCTTGTGTATATCTCTGCCTTATGACACAACAGAAACATAGTGACTTTTTAAAAGATACTCTTTCTCGTTTTTGCAAAATGTCATGGTTTCTTGTTTGACTCACCGGGTCTCTTGCAGGCAATAAATGGCTATATATTCATGAAGGTGAGCATTTGACATTTAAGAGATATATGCATAAGAAAGAGAGACCCAACCCCTCCCACTAATTCCAGTAGATTTTCTTATATACCTCGGGATTGTGGGTAAGATCAGAAATAATGAATAAGAATAAAACACCATCAGAGTTCAGTGAATAATCAATTTCAGAAAAGAGATGCTTAGAAAAGGTTTTTGTGGCATGTGAATTGTGTCTGACAGCAGCAAAGGAGCATTGCAGAAATAAAGATTACAATTCTTTGTAGTCTAGTGCTGAAAGTAAGACAATTCTAAGCAATGACAAATGAGGTATGGCTCTTCCAACAGTAAAGTTAGCATGTTGTCAACTTTTCATTTGTTTGCTTGTTTTCCTGGAAACATAAATATCCTTCTCATGAAAGCTCAAATACTTGGAATTCTGGGCAAGGGAATAAAGGGTATGAGGATCTGTTGACATTTGTCTAAAATGTTTATTAAAACATAACCATATCAATTTTTGGAATGGATTCTTTTTTCCAGAAAAGGCAAACCTATAGAATAAGAGAATAACTTAGTAGTTGCCTGGGTTTGGGTGTGAGAATAAGGAATGACTGTAAATGAGCATAAGAATAATTTTGGAGTGATGTAATTTTCTCAACCTGGGCTGTAGTGATGGTTGCACAATTCTAAACTTTTCTTAAATTATTTCATTATACAATTAAATATATTTTTATGATATGTAGATGGTACCTCAATAAACTTATATTAAAAAGTCTTTAGTATTTCAACTTCTTGGTTAACAGGCTTCACTCTTCATCACCTTTTCTTTATAACATTCCTTATTCATTAGCTATTCTTTCATTGTGTGTGCTCCCTTACAGTTAATAGACATCTTCAAGAAAAAAATTCAAAAATTGGTCCTTAGATTTCTTAAAATTAAAAAGACTATTATTTTTTCTCTTCCCATGGAAAGTAGAACAGAAAAATAGATTAAATCAGTGTTCATTTGTCTTAAGCAAGATACAAAATGTTCTGGGCTTTTAGAAAAATATAAACCTGTGTTATGTAATGGAAAAAAAGATTATGCAATGCCTCCAAATTTTCTTTTATTATCCTTCTTTATGTTAAAATAATATGGTCCCATTTTTTAATATATTCATAAAAATATCAGAAAATTGCTTTTTTTGTGTGTAAGAAAATTGGGATATCATATTACCGTAGACTAATCTTGAAGGAAAACAGAAAAGACGTCAGAACAACTCTCCCATCCACTTGACTCCCAACATTAAAGGCTTTGGAATCTTATTACATGAAAATAAGTTTTATAATACCTGATTGTATATATAATTTATTTATTGACCAAAAGACAATTGGGTCATTATACCTTTTTGTTGAAATCCATGGGAGTCTGAAAAGACCAGAGTAACAGCCTTTATTGAAAGGAAGAAAGGAGCCCTGCCAGGCACTTCTCTGGGGAGAAGGGCACCAGTTATAGACTATGAGGCAAATTTTATAGGGTTTGGGAGAGCCTAAGGAGATACTGAGTCAGAAGTTCTGGTATATTCCCTTTTATGGTTTTAGGATTTCAGCTTTCTGGAATGCTCCTCCTTGGGGCAGGTTGATCAGCTTTCTGGAACTCTTCTACCTCAGGGGCGATTGTCCAGTAAGTAAGGGTGAGGTCAGGCAGCCAGGTGGGACAACCAAAGGGCAGTTGTAATTTCTGGTAAATTCATATATCTATCATTTCTCAACTCTGTGGTATGATAAAAAAGGAAAAGAGGTGGGGGGAAGGAAAGGGTATGGGGTTCAGGAAGGAGGTTTGTCTCGGATGGGCCATCATTTGAAGTTACTTCCTGCTGTTATCCCTATTGGGGGCCTCCTTTGTGAACCCCTCCCTGGGGCAGTTGGCGTAGGGGTTGTAAAAGCATTTGATTGTAGGTAATTCAGGAGATATCTCTCATTCGAGCCTGAAGAAACATTGTTCAGAGTAGGGGTGTATTTATAGGGTTCCAGATTTTTTTATTTCGCAATGGCAGGTTACAGGATTGGTGTGTAGGATTAGGTAAATTTTTCCAATTTTCTGATTGGCGAAGGTCTGCATGCGGTTCTATAAGAAACTAGTGAACAAACATAAGAGGCAGGGTCCAAAAGTTAGACAAATAAATAGTAGAGTGAGTGCACCAATGAAAAGCAATAGTCAAGACACCCAGTTTGTGTGAAACCACTGATTCCATGTTTACAAATTTGCTGGGCTTCAGAGAGAGAGAGAGAGAGAGAGAGAGAGAGTAGGAATAAGACAGAGAAGTGGCCAGTCCCCCTGCCCCTAGACCTACTTCTATTGAGATTCCTAAAGCAATAAGAAGAGGGATTACCTGTACAGCTTGTTTGGTCCTTAGATTGACGGGTAGTGTACAAGGAACTGAAAGAGGCTCATGGGGTGGGATTAGGTTGATATTTAGGGTGAGACAGATTAGGGTACAGATTTCTGTCCAATTAGTAGGGAGACATATATAGGTGTTGGTCCCACACAAGTAGAAAGCCTCTGATTGGGTGATACAGGATGAGAGGTGAATAGAGAATAGACAAGGGGTCGTTTTCCTTTCTCTGTTTCTGAGCTCCAGATGGTCAGGGTGGAGGAAAGAGCCACTCCTATAAGTGGGGAGAGTAGAGGATTGTTAGCTAGGGTAGACTAATTAAACATTCTTCAAAAACCAGTTTTCTGACTGTTCAAATTCCTTTTTCTCGGTACAAATCTCCTACAACCTGCACAAACCTTATAAACCTTCAACTTTCATTAACTTTCCTATCCAGATATAACTGGCTTTCATAACAACTTTTTTCTTTTTCTTTTAAAAGTATTTCCATACCTTATACCTTATATTATCAAAACCACATAATTCCTTTCTAGTCAGAACTCTTGATTTAAAAATCTTTAATCTTTAGTGACAATTAAGTTGACTTTCTTTTTACCCTAGTTTCCCTTTTCCCAAAGTCTGATTAAAAGATCCTTAGTTTCTTCATATATTTGCCATATATAGACCAACCAGCTTCCAATTTGTGGTTGGAGTAAGGCATGCTGTTTTTCTATTTTAGCAGCAGTGAGAGTTGTCAGGATCATGGTGTGTGGACCTTATCCACATGAAAGTCAGTCCTTGGGTGATGTAATGCTAGAAGTGCCTCTTGGACAGTCTCTGAACAGTTTGCTGTAAGTAACCTGTAAGTCCTACAGGTACTTAGGGAAAGGGTGGTTGCATTTCTACACTTTGCAGTTAGAGTTTAAGTCCTAGTGACCACTGCTTCTAGCTGGAATTAGCAGCAGACCTCAGCCTACAATAGGCATGGGGCATTGAGATAAGAAGAATAAAGGAGACACTATACATTAAATAAAGCAACAAATTCAGATTGTCAATACCCACAATAGAGATCTTTGAGAGATAAATAAAACTCAATTATTCAGGCAAGGCATAGTAGATGGCCCTTGTGTTTCCAAAAAATGAGATCAGCTTATCTGCTACTTGCAAGAAATACCTTAGGCTTGTGAATGATGTCCTTGGGGCTTCAATGGCAATTCTCAGCATGCTGATAAAGGTCAGGTCACAGGTAGCTGGAGCAGGGCTAGAAGAGATTGAACCCTCCCTCCATGGAGCAAGGGGGCAGCTTAGCTTCTCGTGTCCCTCTTTACACAGCAGAGGTGTGTCCCTTGGTGGGGCTGGGAAGCCTGGCAGGCTTCAGTTCAATGACCTTTCTTTCCACTCTGGAACAGGGCCCTGATGGAATCCTATGAAGCCCTTTATGACAGTGGTCCCCAACCTTTTTTGGGCCATGGACTGGTTTAATGTCAGAAAATATTTTCATGGACCAGCCTTTAAGATGGGATGGATAAATGTATCACGTGACCAAGACAAGCATCAAGAGTGAGTCTTGGATGTAACAGAGGGAATCTGGTCATTTTAAAAAAATAAAACATCATTCAGACTTAAATATAAATAAAACAAAAATAATGTAAGTTATTTATTCTTTCTCTGTGGACCAGTACCAAGTGGCCCATGGACCGGTACCAGTCCATGGCCCAGGGGTTGGGGACCACTGCTTTAGGGCACTGGAGCCTTTAAGAGCATATGCCAAAAGCTGATATTTCTGGACCTCTTTTGGGCCTTATTTGCCTTTTCTGTTACTACCTTGGTTATTATAGACCTTAAAAGCCATGCTAAGAAGATCTCACTGAAGGGCTTAACTAAGAGAGTAAAATTGGGAATTCAGTGTCTAAAGAAGCCTATTAGACTGAGGAAAGAAAGGATTTGATTTGCAGTGGTAGGCGGTTGGAGATTGTAGAGGGTCTGAGTTTGATCTGCGGTAAGACCTCAGGTAGTGGGGGTTAAGGTGATGCCCAGATAGACGAAGGACTAAGAGTGAAGTTGAGCCTTAGCAGAGAAGACACGATAGGGTGAGGTCAGGCAGTCAGGTAGAACAACCAAAGGGCATTTGGAATTTCTGGTAAATTTATATATCTATCACTTTTGTCTATTGTGAATAGTGGTACTATGAACATAGGAGTGGAAATATATCTTAGAACTTCTGATTTCTATTGTTTTGAATATATACCTAGAA
The DNA here is from genome assembly GCF_036850765.1 of Saccopteryx bilineata. NCBI lineage: Eukaryota > Metazoa > Chordata > Mammalia > Chiroptera > Emballonuridae > Saccopteryx > Saccopteryx bilineata. The sequence goes on from NC_089490.1 coordinate 290,623,071, forward strand.
ATGGGATTGTTGTATTACATTTATTTTTATTTTTCTATTGTAGGTGAATCATTTTATTATTCTTCGAACAGCAGGCAGGGTTCCAATGTCTCTACATCCTCACCAACTCTTCTTATTTCCTATTTTTATAGTAGCCATCTTAATGGGTGCCTTGAAAATTTGGTTAGCATTTTCCTGATGATTTTTAAAGTATATCTTTTTATATACTTGTTGGCCATTTGTATATCATTTCTAAAGACATGTCTATTCAAGTTTTTAGCCTGTTTTTAAATTGGGTTATTTGAGTTTTTTATGTTGAGTTGTGGTTGTTCTTTTTTCTTGGTATCAATCTTTATTAGATATATGTGAAAATATTTTTCTCATTCCACATGTTGCATTTTTGCTCTTTTGATTGTGTACTATGATGCACTCAAGTTTTTAAGTTTAATGCAACCATTCTTAACTGTTTCACCTTCTTACCTGAGCTTTTGGTATTTTATCCAAGAAATTATCTCCAAGACCATGAAATCTCATGACATTTCTGTTTCTTCCAGGAGTTTTATACTTTTAGGTCTTATGTTTAGCTCTTTAATCCATTTTGAGTTAACTTTTTGTATATGGTGTAAGATAAGAGTCCAAATTCATACTTTTGCATGTGGCTATCCAGTTTTTCTAACACCAGTTGTTGAAGAGACTGTTCTTTTTCCATTGAGTGGTTCTGGTTCCCTTGTTGAAGATGATTTGACTATATACACAAGGGTTTTCTTTTTTCTTTTTTTCTTTTCTAAAGTTTCTATGACATTCACTTCTTTCAGTAGCCTTTAACTTACACACAAAAAATTTACCACTGAAGTGACCACCTGTTTGAGAAAGAAGGCTATATACTGGAAGCAGAGAAAATACTCTGCTGCTGGTAGAGATGACCAGAGTCAGCAGGGAGTTTCTCTTTTACCACATGGCCTGTCCTTTGGATTAATGTTTGGCAATTTTCAAGGTACTGTCAGGTATATTTTTCTTTTACTTTTATATAATTGAATTTATTGGGATGACTCTAGATTCAAGTAAATAACTCAACAAAACAATGTCTGCACACTGTATTGTGCATCCATAGCCCAAAGCAAAGTCTCTTTTTGTTCATCCCCCCCCCCCCCCGGCCCTTTGCTCACCTTTACCAACTTTTCACCTCCCTTTTCCTCTGGCTATAAACACACTGTCATCTGAGTTTATGTGTTTTATATATTTACATTCTTTATCATCAACCTTAACATTAATACATATTCTTCTAACACTCTGATATTATTAATGTTGCATATTTTATGATTTGACATCTATTTCTGTAGCCTGATAGGCATTAAATCACAAAAAAGTAAAATTTCATCAGGGAACACTTCAAATTTATCAGTAAGTCCTGGCTGGGTAGCTCAGTTGGTTAGAGCATCAGCTTTAAATACCAAGGTTGTGGGTTTCATCCTCGGTCAGGTAACATTCAAGAATCATCTAAAGAAGGCATAAATAAGTGGAATAACAAAGATCAATGTTCTTCTCTCTCTTTCTGTCTTCCTCTCTCTCTAAACCAATAAATATAAAAAAGTTAAAAAATTTCCAGTAAAAGTGATAGTTGTTTAAAACATTTAATTAGAATATTTTAATGACTAATAAATAATTTTTGTATACTGTAAAATAGATACTATTCACTTATATTCTTAAGATTGACATTTCCATGAGACAACTGTCTTTAACTAGATCTATATTGGTATATAAATAACCATTTTTAGAAAAATATAATAGTTTGTATCCCATTATGGCAAACATTTTTCCAGCCTCATTGTTTTTCTGATTCTCATACCATTCATTCTGGTATTACTAATTTTCTCTTTAAAATTTTATTTTACAAGTTACTCTTCAATCCCTACTTGTTACTGTTTATGCATAATTTCTAAAACAAACAAATCTTGATCCTCTGATTTTCTTATTAAACTGGGTCTTTAGTCTTTGTTTTCTACGAATTGAACTAAACTATATGAATACCTTCCAATAACGTTATTGGATCTCCAGTGACCTTGTCCACAGTCAACTCCTTCATTGATGCTATCAAACCCTCACTACTTAAAGAATTTAATGTGGCAATAGGTTTTAATCTGCATAGATGAATCAGGTCTTTTTATTCTAGATCTACATAATAAAATTAATATTGATTTTTGATAAGGCAATTTTAGATTGCCTTTTAAAAAGTATTTGCTTTTTAAGTTTTGCTTTTTTTATTTTTAAAAACAGAAATGTTAGATCTCAAATTCAAGTGATTAAATTTCTTCAAATGTTCTTACATTCTTTATATTCTTTACCTAATGCTGCATGTAAATTATTAGAGAACTTACCAAAAGGAAATATAATTTATTTTAGATTTTTTTGACTGTATTTTTCTTATGAAAAAAATGCTTCTTAACTTAATAATTTTTCTTTGTTTGTTTTTATTACAGATACTTAATTTAATGCCATGTAGTAGGATAGAAATAAAAGGTTAATTTACTATGACTTCAGTGGGATTCTAATGTAATCAAAGATAAGTTTATAAAAATATAAATGAAATGTATGCCGAAGTGGAAGTAGTAAAACAATAATAGAAGCTATTGTCTATATTATTTTACTTTTGAAATTAACTGTGACCATTTATAGCAGTGACTATAATTAAATAATTTAAGATAAAAATGCTATTCCTGTTTCCATTTCCATTAGTCAACCATATTGCATATGATTTAAAGTTAATTTAACTATTATTATAGTCTCTGTAGGTTAGTGTGACTCAGTGAAAGTGAAGTCTATGCTCAAAGCATCAAGGTTAAATAATAGTGTTCAAAAATATGCCTACATTCTCATAATGTACTGTTATTTTCAATGCAGGTTTATCTGAATTGTATTTAAGCCCTAAATATTTATAATTCAATGATAGAGCATAGTATGAAGAGATGCAATTAGGTTATAAGGTTAGTAAATTTAAATACATATTTTGATTCATAGTTTAAGGAATGGCTTTGAAATCTGCATTTTAGTATGTATCTCAGAGAACTTTTATGTAAATGGTCAAAATCTTCACTTTTCAAATTAGGACAAAGCAACCGATGAAGAGAAAATTAAAACTAAAAGTGTAAGCTTTAGCCCATTTGATTATCATTCAGCATCTCAAAATAACTTGCTAAATAGAGTTAATCTGGGTGTTTTTATTGTAATTTGATACATCATATTGGAAATGGAGTCATCACTGTCCCAAATATTTTTTGTCACTATTTTCTATGTTTTTTAGTAACACATTTATACTTACTGTACTCTTTCCTTTTTCTTCAATCCTATAGCCAACACTCCATTTCAACTGTCCTTAAAGACATTGCCATTCCCTGAAGTTTATATTAAACTTGATAGACCTTTCAATCTTCTGTTCTAATTTACATGGCACAATGGAGTCAGATTATTTTCCTAAAGGCACCCCAATCATGTTATATACATTTGCATAAAATCTTTTGAAGAGTCTTCATTATATACTAAATGAAATCTACAATAATTTTTATGTGAAACCCAGAATTATGTGTCCCGAAACTGACTTTTCCAATCTTCTTTCTTCCCACTAATCATATTTCTTCCCACAAAAATCTGTTTTATTTTGCTTCAAACTACAAACCAATTTAACTGTTCACTATACACTACTTGAATTGTTCTACTCATTCATTTTATGTTGATGCAAGATCCCCGTTCAAACATATATTGATTTATCCAGCTGGAAGCAGATCTTCTAAAATCACATATTAACTTTTGTTCTCTTCCTAATTAGCATTATATTTAATATTATGTTAAATAATGACTTATACACAAGTCTTGTTTTCTAGAGCAGTGGTTCCCAACCCCCGGGCCAAGGACCAGTACCGGTCCATAGGCCGTTTGGTACTGGTCCGCAGAGAAAGAATAAATAACTTACATTATTTCCATTTTATTTATATTTAAGTCTGAATGATGTTTTATTTTTAAAAAATGACCAGATTCCCTCTGTTACATCTAAGACTCACACTTGACGCTTGTCTCAATCACATGATACATTTATCCGTTCCACCCTAAAGGCCGGTCCATGAAAATATTTTCTTACATTAAACCAGTCCGTGGCCCAAAAAAGGTTGAGGACCACTGTTCTAGAGTATATATTCTAAGAGAGTGGAGTCTATTTCAACTTCATACACCCTCAGAACTTATTTGGAGCTCACTACAAAATATCAATTAAAATTTTTCAACAAAAGATATCTGGTTATTGACCAGGCAGTGGCGCAGTGGATAGAATATCAGACTGTGATGCGGAAGGACCCAGGTTTGAGACCCCGAGGTTGCCAGCTTGAGCGCGGGCTCATCTGATTTGAGCAAAAGCTCACCAGCTTGGACCCAAGGTCACTGGCTCGAGTAAAGGGTTACTTGGTCTACTGAAGGCCTGCGGTCAAGGCATATATGAGAAAGCAATCAATAAACAACTAAGGTCTCGTAACGAAAAACTGATGATTGATGCTTCTCATCTCTCTTCGTTCCTGTCTGTCTGTCCCTGTCTATCCCTCTCTCTGACTCTCTCTCTGTCCCTTAAACAACAAAAACAAAAAAACATCTTTTCTTTAAAAAGTATCTAGTTATCCACTTCAGATTTTACTTTTCTGAACCAGTGTCCACAAGCTTGTATATATAATTTTATACTAATGTAATGCATACAAATCCATTAATTGCATTTGATATTTAATAAACACTTGTATGGAAGTAAGTTTCACCGACAACTTTTGAATCATTAAAAAAGCTAATATACAAATTCTATAGAAAATGTTAAAAAATTTTATACCTGAGATGACTGTATAAATAAAAATATACGTTATTCAAAGCAATGCTGTATATGCTAATGCAATATAAATAAGGAAGTCATAGAAAAAAGTGAACTTTATATGTAAATTAAAAATATTCTTCTATAATATCAATTATAAAATAAAACATGGAAATTTAAATGCATTGTAAAAACTAACATTTACTTTATAATAAGAAGGGGCATATTATAGGTAATTTTAAAGATGTTTTTAGGTTATAAATGACCAGAATTTACTTATCCTATCTGTTTATATGGACACGTTAGCTATTTGGACCTGGTCATGAAGAATTGTATAATATTCTATGTATTGCTGATTAATTTTAAATTCCCACCTCATATGCCTTTCCCCCTTACAACCTCCCTATATTATAAGATTAAATATGTGATAGAAATAACTATGTTAAGAGAATGTTTACAATTTCTTAAATATTTATGGAAATTAATTTGCTAATAAATTTTCATTCTGAACTTGCTTTATTTATGAAGAATCACCAAAACAAATTATTATTCTATTTATGTTAAGAATATTCTTTTATTATTTTAATGTTTTAAAAGTATACACAGAATTTGGCAAAAATATAAATTATATAATAAAAAAGCATACAATTATAGATTTCAAATAAAATATCTCAAAGGTCAGGTATTAGAGATCACAGGATGAGTACTGGGCAACAAGAAGCTGCAAAATATGAAAATAATGTTTTCTCTGTAATTGTTTTGTTGTAAAATTGGTTTTAAAAATATTTTTTTCAAATAACGTAAGTTTGATTCTTTTATGTTTTAACAGTTTTAATAAGCTATTAGAAAATTCTGTGTAGCTGTCATGTAGCTAATTAATTGCATGTATCTGTTCAGATTTTTTTTGATGCAATTCATCATGACATAGATTGCTACAAAGATTTGGTTCTGAAAGTTAATCTTTAGGTCACGACTGTAAAAGAGAGAACAGCTGAGGAACCAGTGTTCATTCTTGGGGCATTCCATCTTTACGGGTAAAGCAATCAGTTTCTCCTTTCTGATTTCATTTGCCTCAGGCATATTAGACAACACCTAATACACACCTCTAATAAAGATGCTCCATTAAAGTTCTCACAGCTATAGAAAGGTGAAAACCAGAAAAAAATCAAGAAGTCTTAGAAGTAGAAAAACATCAAGCAGCGTAAGTGCTAATAGAGATAATAAAAGAAGTCTAACCCTCCATTGCTGTTGTGGTCCAGCCACGACGAGTCTATTACAGGATCTTCGAATGGGAAAAGGTATGGAATTGAAATAAATGATAGACAGGGACTTAAACACACACACACACACACGCGCCTGCACACGGCGTCTGAAAGACACCACAGCAAACAGTCTCTACTGTTCCTTAGCCATAACGTCCCTGCTCCCAAAAACACATCCACTGTTATTCAGAGAAAAAATGTGGTCCATCAGCAATTCAATTAAGTTTCCAAGGCAACTCAAAGACAACCCCTACCATACCATCCAAATCTACTTTACACTAATAAGAAACTAGCTTCCAGCCTCCTACTGAGAACATGGGTGAGACAAATGAGAATCAGGTGTAGGTCTTTGTTAACTAGGCAAATGAGGTGGGGTTTGGGCCCAGCACCTCTGTCCAGATTGCAAAAATACCTTGGTTATTTATTCGGTCCCCAACACATTCCCTCACTGAGCACATTAGGTTATTTACTACCTTCTACCTGCCCACAATAATAAAAAATAATACACACATTGATTATGACATGCCATACACTGTTTTAAATTGTTTACTAGTATTAATAAATATTCTCAAAAAAGCCTAGAGGTGCCAACTACCATTATTTTTCCATTATAAATGAGAAAAAGAGGAACTAGCTCTGTGGAGGTTCTACATTCAGCGTCCATAATTTTTTACTCCCTTTTTTGTTACGGGTTGAATTGTATCCCCTAAAAGGGTATGTTGAAATCCCAACCCTAAATACCTCAGAATGTGACCTTGTTTACATATAGGTCCTTTGCAGACATAAGTAGTAAAATTAAGATGGTGTCAAATGAGTACAGTGGGCCCTCAACCCAATATGAGTGGTGTAATTAATAAGAAAAGGAAAAGACAATACAGAAGAATGCCATGTAAAGATGCAAGACCCGCAGAGATGTCCATGTGACAACAATAAATGCCTAAACCAATGTAATGTATCTGGAATCCAAGGAAAACCAACCAAGGCTGGTAACAACTAGAGGCAAAGACAGAAGCATGGAACAGCCTCTCCTATTAAGTCCTCCTGGGGAAATCATTCCCTTCAGCACCTTGAGTTTATATGTCCAGACTCTAGAACTAGGGGAAAATAAATTTATGTTCTTTTAAGCCACCTGGTTTGTGATATTTACTACAGTAGCCCTAAGAGAGCTAGCACAAACTAATGACATTTTCTTTCTCGGAATTCTGTTTTATTTGACTCTCAACCCTTATTTTGAATTATATCACAACAATTGCATTCATTCTATAAAAATAACCCATTTCCTACTACTTTCAAGGGGAACTGGAAAAATTGTAAGAAATGGTATAAGTTTGGAAAAGATAGAGTCTTGGTGGGAAATAGTAACAATTCATAATGATTTGAGTAAAGAATTCATCTATAGTACTGATATCTGAAGTAGATTGATATTGAATGATAGAAAACTGGGACTTCGTTTTGTTTTGGAGTGCCATTGGAAGGTTCTGACCAGACACAGAATGTGTAAGAAATATCCTTCAAGAAGGTCAATCTAACTGCAAAAACCTTCTAGTGGAGTAGAAATAACTGGAGGCAGAATGAGAGTTAGGAGACTTGAAGGCTCAGAGGCGGTAGTATAGACAAGAAATGAAGGCAGTTAGTATTGCACAAGAACCTTTGAAAGAGATTCTGTGGAACAACAATTCAGAGCATATAATAATATATATAATATATATGTATATATAATATATATATATATATGTAGAAACAGAGAAGACAAAGATAATTTCATGTTTCAAACTTGGGTGTTGTGGCATTACAGAGACAGATTGTAACAAGAAATGTGTTTTGTTTTATTTTTGTAATGTTGACCTTTTAAGTGTGCATTGCTGGTAACGCAACTTAAATGAAGATATCCAGAAATGCATAACCTAATATTGAAAAGAAACTGGAATAATAGCAGCCAATATCCTTTGGCTGGCTGTGCAGTCTAGGCCAGGCAATAAGAACTGTCAGGTGGTGTCTCATTAATCCTTAAATACTTCTGTGAACTGCAACCACTGTTATACACATTTAACAGATGAGAAAAAGTAAGGCAGAGGAAGGTAAAATAATTTGCCAATCCGGCACCCTTAGTAAGTGAAGACTCAAGATTGGAACCCAGATTATCATACTTCAGACTTTGGAGTCATCTTCATTTAAAAAATGAGAGCTGATTTAGATAAACAGATGAGGTTCATGGAAGTTGCCCGCAGATTATCTAAATTACTATGTTTCCCCATGTATAAAACACACCCGTTTTCAAAAAATTTGAGGTCTAAAAACTGGATGCGTCCTATACAGTGGTTGTAGATTATTTTTTTCCTGCATTTCCTGCTTTTTTTATGCTTGTTTTTGCACTCATTGTTGAAGACAGTGATTCGTCATCAGACACAGATGAGGACAAGCTAACGGATGGGAGTTTTGACAGTGATGAGGAGTTGTATGAATTTTATGACGAATAAAACTTGAGTTCAATAACTTTATGTAATACTTTTTTTTTTCAAATTTCAGGCCCCAAAATCAAGTTGCATCTTATACATGGGAGCGTCTTATACATGGGGAAATATGGTGATTTAGATAATCTGAAGGGCCAGAATCACAGTATTCAGAATATGAGAAATAATACCCTTTAAAGAAAGTACTTTTCCAGCTGTAGAAAAAAGTGAAATTTTACCTGCATAGCCTTAGGTGTTTTTCCTCTTAAAATGGAAATTATTTTAGTTGAAATGACCCTCAAATGACTCTAGCATCCATTTTACAACCACTTGATTATACAGCAAAAATAGGTTTACAGTTGTTAGTACACGAAACAGACTTCATGTAGTTATTGTAATAACCATAACCTACATGCCTTTTTCCATACAGCTTTAAAACTACTTTTGCCTACCCTTGTATATACCTTGAACTATCATTTATATTAAGCCATAGCATAAAACGTAGACTCATATGATATTAAGAATTTAAAATAGAAAAGATAAAAAAATCTAATACTGCAAGGTTAGTTCGTAAAACTTAAATCCCTCTGTAGTCGTAAAACTTAAATCCCTTTGTAGTTCGGTCCTAAATGTAATAAATGTACACATAAGGCTCAACTGAGTTAAAAGTACATTATTCTTTTCTAGGATGGCTGATAAAAAAGTTTCAGTAAAAAAGTAAATAAAATAATAATAGAAGTGTGCCAGAAGGGACATAGTGTTCCATGCATGTTATATTCCCCTGGAGAGTTTGACTGAATGGATTACTTTTTCTACTTCCCCCTTAACCAGCTTTGAAGTGAATGTGGTAGACCGTTAAGTTTCTATATTTAGCCTAAAGCTGAGTGAATTTCACTGAAGTGTGAAGCAATTTTAAATATATTTATATAAAAATTTGTTGAATTTTAAAGTACATTGACATCACGGTGAATAAAAATTACTCAAAAGACAAATCATTGTAGTGAAATATATTGTCAATGTATGCTATTTAAAATATTAAATTATGCTATTATTTTAGGCTCACCTAGAAGGTAACATTTTTAGTATTGTCATAGCTAAGTAATTTGCTTAGAGAAGAAATATTGGGCATAGTAATAGATATTATTTAAAATAAGTTTCATTTTTGTAACCTGTAACCCTAATATGAGTCAACAGAAAAACAACCCTGTAACTGTTAATTAAATTTTGTTTTGTTTTTTCTTTTCTTGTTTTGTTTTTTTACAGAGCCAGAGAGAGAGTCAGAGAGAAGGATAGATAGGGACAGACAGACAGGAACAAAGACAGATGAGAAGCATCAATCATCAGTTTTTCGTTGCAACACCTTAGTTGTTCATTGATTGCTTTCTCATATGTGCCTTGACCATGGGCCTTCAGCAGACCAACTAACCCCTTGCTCAAGCCAGCGACCTTGGGTCCAAGCTTGTAAGCTTTTTTTGCTCAAACCAGATGAATCCATGCTCAAGCTGGTGACCTTGGGGTCTCGAACCTGGGTCCTCTGCATCCCAGTCCGACACTCTATCCACTGTGCCACTGCCTGGTCAGTCAACTAAATGTTTTTAAGCTTCCAGTTCTTGTGGAAAGCTATGGCGGTCTTCGGTTTACTAAGAGTAAATTGACTCAATTTCTCTGCAAGGCTTAGTTTATCATGGGTATTTTTAACTAAGCCAGTTTCTGAAAATATATACATCATCATAATCTATTTTAGAGTACTATTAATATTTGGTAAAGACTATAGCAGAACATAGATTAAATATAGAAGGGGGAAAATATTACTGCTGTGATTCAATGACAGTTATTTAACTTTCTTTTTAGCAATACACCTACATAAAGACATAAACCAGAAAATAATGTTAAAACATGTTTGTTACATAAATGAAATTCTATCTTGAGCAATAAGTTTTTAATGGACAATGGAGATAATAAACTATTGTACTTCACTTGTGATTGTTCTCACTAATAACCGGCAATATACTGGAGAATGTTATAGTGGAATTTCACTTATATTCTTCATATAAATATTTTTTCAGCTTATATTAACTATAATTGATACACAAGAATTATATATATTGAAGATGTACAACTTGATGTTTTAATATATATACAGATTTGAAATAATCACTAAAATTAAGTAAATTAACATACCTATCACCTCACATAGTTGTCATATTTTGATATTTTTTGTGGTTAGAAAGCTTATAAGATATATTCTACTATTAAATTTCAAGTATACAATGCAGTATTGTACAATGCAGTACTGTTCATTGCAGTCACCATATTGTACATTAGATCTCCAGAAATATGAGAGTGTAGCTATCTCTTCAATACACTGATTTCATTTCTTTCATCCTACACCCACAAGTGGGATTGCTGGATCATATAATATTCTATTTTTAATTTTATTGAGTATCTTCTTTACTGTTTTCCATAATCACTATATCAATTTACATTCCCAACGACAGTGTACAAGGATTTCCTTTTGTCTACATTCTTACCAGCTCTTCCTAGCCTCTAAACTCTGCTCTAGTGGTCTATTTGTTTTTATGTCAGCAGCATATTGTTTTTATTTCTGTGTCCTTATAATATATTTTGAAATCATGAAATTTTATCCCCCCTACATTTATTCTTATTTCTCAAGAAGTCTTGCGTATTTGGAGTCTTTTGTGGTTGCATACAACTTTTAGAATTTTCTTCTATTTCTGTTGTTGTGTTGGTTCTGTGCATTAGGGAAAGCAACCATTTCTCCCAGTCTGCACAGACTGTCCTGGTATAAGAGGTGATCCTCACCAATCAGACTGGCCTGAGATTCCAAGCGCATCTCAAACCTTTGTGTTCATTCAAATCACTGTTTTTGCTGTTAATGGCTGCCTCAGATAACTGGAGTATTCCAAGTTTTATCAGCTGCTAAAGGAGATGAGATAGCAAGCCAATCATCAACAGCCTGCTAGAAAAATTCAGTTGCTAGATATACGGTCCAATTCCTTGTCTCCTCAAGGGGAAGCTGGAAGGTGGAGTTTATCATCTGCTCACTCTGCACTGATCTGGGGAAAGAAACTGTGGCAAATGCCTGTGCCCTTGTTCAGACCACATGATCTTCCAGACTGCTGCCTTGCTCTCTGTCACCCCCGGGAGTCTGCTAAATTCTAAACCCCATCAGCTCTCAGAGACAGGCATGGTAGAAACCAGTTTTTTGGGTAGCATCCAGAAAAGTTGGGGAGCTTGAAGTGTAGAACAACTCCATCTAGGAAAAAGCTGAAGTCTTAGTTTTATTGTTGGAGTGAACCTTGGGATATGTCCTCCTGCCTGTTCAAATTTCCAGAGGAGTAGTGATTGCCTGTCCATCAGTTCCCAGTGATGGTGAATTGGAAGCCAGTCCCTTGAGCATCAGCCAGAGCAGTAGAGTCAATAGATGTGCACTTTAACCCTTCTAGGAAGAAGCTAGGAACTGGGCTGTAGCCTTGTCCCTCTGCAGTGACCAAAGTGAGAAGCCACAGGAAGTGCTAGTGTGCCCATTTAAAACCACCTCTTTGTTCACAATAGTCACAGGGAACTAGTGAATGCTGCTGGACTGCTAGATTTCAGAGTCCTGGGAGGTAGGACTCAGTACCTTGGGTAGCACTCAAAAAAGTTAAGGCACTATGCGTGGTTGAAAACCTTTTCTTCTCAGAGAAAGGCTGGAAGTTGGGTGCTCCCTCCTATTTGTTTAGCACTGTCTGAGAGAGCGGTTTATGGTAAGATTATGTATCAACATTTCCTACCTGTTTTGATGTGGATATATAATTGTTTCAGTTAACCTGGTATGCAAGTCTTTCAACTAGTTTCTGAATTTCTTACAGGTAAAACTGATCCAGGTGTAGTTGTTTATTCATTATGTCTATATTGATAAATTTAACTTTAAAAGTTGTAATATTTTCATAGAAATATTTTAAATTAGCTTTTCTCCTTTCAACCCAATGTGAAATAAAAGATGAAAGTATGTACTTAATAACTGTGCTCATTGAATGAATAGATGAGCGTGTTTACCATTTATATTAATTCTGATTTGAACTGTATTTCCCTTATAAAACCAAAAATACTGAAAGAGGATAACAAATCGAACAATTGATTGTGTAATTCCTAAGAATCTTAAAACACCTTTTGGTTATATATTTAAACTCTTAGACTCAATATAACTTTATTTATGTGCATAAATGTGTTTGAATTTCACATAAAAATCCCTTTTTACTCATGTACTTCTTTTCTAGTATAATTAAAAATGTAAATAATGATGACATATGCGATAGTTCTTTCTAATCTATATATTATTTCTAAAAGAGAAGCCATCAAGCTTCAAAAGTACTGTGTTCAGTATTTCCTTTTCAGTTGAAGATCAATAGATCTTCAGTAGAGTGAAAATGAAGAAGACAGAAATTTCAAACACTGCAATTATCTATGAAGAAAAGTCACTGGATATTCTAACTAAAATATTGTTTACATTAGAAATGGAATTTTCTTTCTAATACTTTTATTTTTTCAATTAAGAGAACGAAAAAGGATGCAAATAAAGGACAGTGTTTGCATCTTAAATAAGTAGTTTATTAATAGAGTTCCACAAAATTAATACAATTTTAAAATGTTGACTATATATGTATCTATGATCTTGTAGTTTCTGCTAGTTGTGATAAAATAATGTGCTTCAGTAAACTGAAACTAATTACATTATTTAAACATTAATTCTATTTGCATTTTCTTGGAAGAAAATATATATGAGAAATAAAAATTTTTGACTATGTCTAACTTGGATAAATTATAAAAATGTCTTAGTTCTAAACATTTGGAGACCTAACATTTTTGAGTAGTATATGTTAGATAATTATAGAAAAATAATTGGCTTTCAAAATGAACTGATATTCACATATATATAGTTATTCTTTATAACTCAATTTAAAAAATCATGTAAGTTCTTAGTGTAAATGCATTGGTCATAGATGCCTCAGGTTGGATATTGTTTTTCTGAAAGTTCTTTTTGCCCAAAAGTATTAATTCTGATTGCTACCAGTGAATCATATTATAAATATATATATGAAATATATATATACATATATATGAAATATATATACATATATATATGACAGCAATCATAAAACTTAAGTTAGTAAGAATCCTTTGAATCATTTATTCTAAATAAAAACATTTCATTGGTGAGGGAAAAAGAAGAAGAAAAAGAGGAGAGTTTTCTTACATCATTTAAGTTGTTAGAACTCAAATGTTTTAGTTTCTTAACACAAAACATATATACTCTTTTATTTTTATTATGTTGGTGTTTGATGGGCAGATATTTAGAATACAACTGCTATTCCACTGTATTTGGTAAGATACAATTACTGATAATATCAAACAAGTAATTTTGCAGTGTAGAAATAATAAATCATCTTTAAAGTCTCACTTAACTCACTTTCATAAACAAATTTTTTTTTAAAAATGTTAACTGGGCAAAAAAATTAAAATAAAATGCTAACTGGGTAAAAAAACAACAAAGCAACTAACCCAACTAAATAATACTTGAAATATAGTACATACAAATAAATGAATTATATATTTTTGTTCTATTTCAAGGTAAAGGTATAATATTAAAATCTTATATATTAAAATTAAACTCTAACAAATCTAAAAAGTTAATTCTTTAGGGGTATGTGAAAGAGAGAGAGAGAGAAAGGGAAAGAGAAAGGGATTGATTTAATGTAAAGGATTAGCTCACACAATTATGAAGTCTGAGATGACCTAAGGCCTGTGTTGGCAAGTTGGGAGCCTGAGCACCAGAAATGTCGATGGTATAAGTTTCAGTCTGAAAGCCATCAGGGTCAAGATCCAGGAACAGATTTCAGACTGGATCCAAAGGCAGGAAAACCGTAATCTAATCTCATGCAGTCAGTCAGGAAGAGTTTCCTCTTACTCATCCATTTGCTGTTGAATAAGGCCCATCCACACCAAAGGCAATTTCTTTACTTAGTCTACTGATTTAAATGTTAATTTTACTTAGGAGCACCCTCACATTCGCACGTAGAATGTTTGACCAAATGTCTGGAAACTCTCAAATTGACACATAAAATGAAGCATTATACCAGGCAAATAAGGAAAGTGGTTTGAACCAAGTTGTTGGCATTGGACTATAATGGAGGAAAGTAGAAAAAAGATATTGAAGTCATGTAGTTAGATAGAAACACTTACAGAGAAAACTGGGCCCATCACAGAAACCTCTTGGCTTTCCACAGAACACTGTAAGAAAGAAGAGAGGGCACAATGAAGATTGAAATAGAGGAAGACAAATGAATAAGAGATAAACAAGTAGAGCATCAAATGTGGATACCATTCAAGTAATATTATTTACAGGATAAAATGATTAATGGTTCAAATCTTCTGTGGGTTTAGTGAAATAAGAACTAAAATATATTCTCCAAATGTAGCTAGAGGGAGTCATGGGAGACCCTATCAAGAAGAGTATTAGTGAAGTGATGGAGAAAAAAATCCTGATTGAAATACAGTAAGCTGTAAATAGTTTCATTTTTCCTCTTCCAAGTTAGAGGAAAGGAGTTAGAGAGACAGACTCCTGTATTCACTCCGATTGAGATCTACCCAGAAAACCCCACATGGGGCAGAATCTCTGTGTATCTGTAGCCAAGTTCACAACCAAACTATTTTTAGTGCCTGAGGTGGAGGCTTGGAGCCATCTTCAGTGCCCTAGGCCAATCAAGTGCTTGAACCAATCAAGACATAGCTTCAGGAGGGGAAGAGAGAGAGAAAAATAGAGAAGGGGGAGAGAGAAGAGGAGGGGTTGAGAAGCCGATAGTCACTTCTCCTGTGTGCCCTAACCTGGAATCAAACCTGGGACATCCACATGCCAGGCTGATGCTCTGCCACTGAGCTAATTGGCCAGGGCCAGTGAATAGAGTTTAATAAAAATAAAAATAAAAAAGGAGAGACTGAGAGCATGGCATTTCTGACATAGTAGTGATGTAAAGATGAGACGACAGACTTTAGTTTGAGAAGAGAAGGTGACAGGGCCAAGGGGATAGTTAAATGAGATGCGCCTTTCAAGGAAAGAGTTGTTAATTTTGACTGCAGCCTAAATATGTCAAAAATAATCAGTTGTCAGTTACCTGCTTTTAAAATAAAGATTCTGGAGTTGAAATAAATAAATACATAAGTGTCTCAAATGAATTAGTCTGAATCCATTTTTTCCTCAATTTCAAATAATAAATCATTCACTGCTCGGTTTTAAACCTAGAAAGTACAGAATTTCTTTCTAAGACAGAAAAAAAAAAAGTTAAAATATATTTACAAATCTCAACCACTGTCATGTCATTGCTGGTTCTCTGTAATCTAGCCCACAGGTCCTTCATTCAGTTTCTATCTCAGCAAACTCCATCAGATAATTTGCCCAAGATGTTACCTCTTCCTGAAATAGTTTCCAAAATTCTACTCTGCCTTTATCTTCTTATTTATCTTTTGCTCTATATTTTATTTTTAAATTAAATTTATTAAGGTAACACTGGTTAACATAATTTTATAGGTTTCAAGTTCCTAATTCTACAACACATCTCTGTACACCACATTGTGTTCAACCCCCGAGTCAAATATTTATCCATCACCATTTATCCCCCATACCCTCCTCCACATTCCCCACCCTTCAGCCACCAAACTGTTGTCTGTGTCCATGAGTTTTTTCTTTCTTATTTGTCCTTTTCTGCTCAATCCCATTACCCCCTCACCCAGTCCCACATTGACAGCTGTTAACATGCTATGAGTCTGTCTCTATTTTGTTGTTAGTTAGTTCATTTTGTTCACTAGAACCCATATCTGAGTGAAATCATGTACTTATATTTCTCTGACTTGCTCATTTCATTTAGCATAAAGAGATGATTTTCCTGACCTCCCTTACTAAAATAACTTCTTCTAATAAATACTATTATCTAACTAAATGCTTCTTCTTTTGGAAATTTCCTGAGTTTTATTTTTACACTTATTAGGTGGTTCTTTAATTTATGTATATCTAGCCCACAAAATCATCTTTATTATAACATGGTCAGTTGTATTTTTTCTTTTCTTTTATCCATAACACTTACAAGGACCTCACAAAAAATGAGATGCTCAGTAACTGTGTTTAGAATGATTGAATATACCAAGCTTTACACTTAGCTAAAAATTGGAAATGTTGTGTGAATTAGCTAGCTAACATAATTTGTCAGTCTTCACATACAGTAACTATTGATATCACATGTAAAAGAAGAAGATCATTTTTCTAGAATGGAATATGAAATTTTAATATATTTTTATTACAACAAATACAATATCAAATTCACATTTGAAATTTATTTGGAGGATAATAACATATGTTATTTTTATCAGTTTTCCTAAAACATTTTAGAGCTATTGGAATTTTTTTAGTAAAGCTGAATGAAGAAGTCCTTGATGTAATATGACATTATGACCTACAATGCCTAATAAATTGTTTCAAGTGATTTAAATAATCTAATTTGCAGCACTGAGAATTCTAAAGCAAATATATTTCAATCAAGACAATGACTGTATGTATATTTCATAACCAGCTAGTGAGTGACATATTTTTTAATTTTCTTAGAAACAAAAAGCAAATACATGACCATAGAATCGCAGACTAATAGATTTCCAAGACACCTATGCCACCAGGGTATTTCACCCCTGAAATTAGAAACCCCATCTACAGCATTTTAGGCAGGTATTCATATATTCTCTTCTGCAATAATTCTAAATGTTTTGGACAGGAGCAAGTGCTTTGAGGAAATCTATAATTGCCAAAATGGTTTTCCTTATATTGATCCAGCATTTCTCCCTTGGCAATCTCAAATTTTTAATCCAAGTCATCTTTCAGAGCAGTTTAAGAAATATCTAATCTTTCTTTCACCAGTCTCAAATATTTGAGGGCCTCTGAATCCTTCCTTTGGGGGTAAGTTTCCTTGTCCCAGACAGCTCATGGTTTTCAAGGAGCTGATTGAAAAGCAATCATGTCATAGCTGCTTTCAGTTGTTTGTGAGAATTTCATTGATGTTAAACTTCATCTTATCATTTCACTCTTTTTTTTTTTTCTGAAGCTGGAAACAGGGAGGCAGTCAGACTCCCGCATGCACCCAACCGGGATCCACATGGCATGCCCACCAGGGGGCGATGCTCTGCCCATCCGGGGCATTGCTCTGTTGCGACCAGAGTCACTCTAGCGCCTGGGGCAGAGGCCATGGAGCCATCTCCAGCGCCCGGGCCATCTTTTGCTCCAACAGAGCCTCGGCTGCGGAAGGGGAAGAGAAAGACAGAGAGGAAGGAGAGGGGGAGGGGTGGAGAGGCAGATGGGCGCCTCTCCTGTGTGCCTTGTCCAGGGAATCCAACCTGGGACTTCCGCACACCAGGCCAACGCTCTACCACTGAGGCAACCGGCCAGGGCCATTTCACTCTTTTTTAGCACATTAGCCTTCTCTCATAATTTTGCTCTACAAAAACACTAAGTAATATTTCTCCATTTTTAAGAAAATATTGAGAAATAAAGCAACTAAGACAAAGAAAGTACTATTTAAAGTACTGATAAAGACATCTTTATCTCTTCTATTTTCACAAACTTTTCATATTATATAATCTGAAACTATTCCTCTATAAAAAACTTAAATATATTTGATAATACTTAACAAACACACTTTTATACACAGAGATGAGCTTTTATGGAAAAAAAAATGGAAATAGCCAATGAGCAAATATGAAGAGAATGCTGAAAAACAGAATAAAAGGCAAAAGCTAACAACTAGTTTGCTACTTTGGGGGCTGAAAAAGCCGTCAGCTATCTCCAAGTAGTCTGGGCCTTAAAATAAAGCAGGCCACTTTAAGAGACCAATACTTTGCAAAATTGTACATTAGGAAAATTTATGCAGAGGCAAAATATAAGCAGGACTGAGTGTCTCCTTTTGGGCGCCAGGAGAAAAAAAACAAAATGTTCTTATCTTATAATCACAGGTCTTCTTTGATTTCTGCTTGGGTTTGAAATAATATTATTTGTACCCTCTTCTAAACCCAGGTGGATAAATAATCATTACATAGTCATAGACTGTTAATAAAATTGGTGTGTCTGAAGAAATAAAATTAAAAATGACTTTCTCTTGAGAAAAATAATGATATTCAAAGAAGTTCATATTGTCCTGACTAAAAACAATACACTGAATAGGAGCTTACATTGTAAAGTGACAAAATACATTTTAAGAAAAGAAAATGTGTTAGTAGAAATAACAAACAGCAGGATTAAACTGTCAGAAAGGTCAGATGATAGTGGAAAATTACTATGAAACAACTCTATTTCAAGAATATAGTGTTGAACATATGTACCCTGATTTATTGTCACCCCATTAAAGTTAATAAGAAAAGAATATAGTGAATTGTGCATTATATATTACAATGAGGATTTTTATTAAATAGAAATTAGAAATTTAAAAAATATATTCATTAGGCCCTGGCTGGTTGGCCTGGCATATGGACATCCCAGGTTTGATTCCCAGTTAGGGTACAACCATTTGCTTTTCACCCTTCTCTCTTTCCTTTTTCTCCCTCTTCCTCTCCTATAGCGAGTGGCTGATTGGTTTGAGCATTGTACCCCGGCACTGAGGATAGTTCAGGTGGTCTGAGAGCATCAACCTCTGGAGCTAAAAATAGCTTGGTTGATTTGATCATCGCCCCAGACAGGGTTGCAAGGTGGATCCCAGTCAGGCTGCATGCAGAAGTCTGTCTCACTATCTCCCCTTCTCTCACTTAAAAAAATATATATATCATATATATTTATATATATAATTAGAATAAAAAACTCAAGAAATGAGGGAAAAAGAACATATACAAATTGAAAAGAGAATTTTTAACATGGTTTTTGGCATTAAATGATTATACTAAATGAAGAAAAATAGATAAAGAGATAGGAACTGAGAAAAGTTGGTGGATATGAAGGATTTCATGAGAAGATCCAATATATATCTCATTGTAGTTCTAGTGGAAGAAAATATTAGAGAATGCTGAACACAGACATAGAGAAGTTTTGGGAAATAAAACAGAGAGACTAAAGTGAGAAACCTAAGAGAGTAGAACTTGTATAAATGTTCTCTACCAATAATAGAAACAAGCAGAGGGATAAATAATCTCTTCAAACTGCTGAAAGAAATGATGTCAAACTGAAACACAAGGATAAGCCAAATTATCATTTACAATGAAAAAAACTTGACTTGGGTTGCTGAAAAGAGCATAGAATATACAGATGATTTATTATAGAATTGTACTTCTGAAACCTATATAATTTTATTAATCAATGCTAACCCAATAAATTGAATTAAAAGAGATAAAAAAGTTTAGATATAAAAAAATGAGGATATTTCTAATTCACAACTCTATAGAAAATAGTTTTCTAACCTTGAATTTTAGAAAGAATAAAATTAAACCCTGAGGGAAGTTATTCATTCTGAAAGGAAATGGAGGTGAAAAGCAAGTAAGTAAACCTGTTGGGAAATAAAAAATTATTGTTATATAAAAAATAATTATGATGAATCACTGAGGGGGAGGTTAGATAAAAGAAAATGGTTCCAAAATACTAGACAATGGAAGGAAATTATCTGAAAAAAAAATTATTCTAAGGTGTTTGTACTATCTAGAAGGTGACTAGAGCTTTTTATATTTGATTGGTTAATTCAGGTATTAATACTTATTATGAAGAAACATCCAATACAAGAATTTACAGATCTTTAGTTATTAGTCACCAGATTCAAAAAAAGTAATTAAAAGGATAAAGGAAACAAAATAAAAACTAAATACAGTGGTAGGCGAACACCTCTGGTATGCTGTTGCAGGCAAGTGGAAGGAAATGTTAGTACAGGGTATGGGATTATTGGTAAATCATGAAGAACTACTTTTTTTCTCATTTGATCCTTATAAAACTTCAATTTTATGAAAGAGGACATTTGTTTGTGTTGTATAGATGATGTATTGAGTTATTGCTTTCTTTCATATGTCTTTATTTGCGAAATTGTTTTATAAAGTCAGAGAAACTAGAAAAAAAATTCAACTACATGACTCCTGCTTCTAAGTTGAGTCTTTCTCATTTGCTACTCAGCCTAAAAGTGATAGATTCAAATGTGCTTCTATAAAAACACAGACCATGATAAAAGCCATACAGGAAATACTGCCATATTCTATGCTGACAGTAAGTTACATTATGTTTATGCCACTCTCCAGCTTAAGCCTTTATAAAAGGATGCAAATTTATATGTTGATAGCTGCTGCTTCTGTAACGCTATGTTTCCTACTGTGATAGTGTTACTTTATTTACATGGTTATAAAATTTATTAAATATTCTATTTCAGAATTTAAAAGAATGTAAGCATCAAGTTTAGCGTCCTGTATTTCTAAAATGTTTCCCCACCCTACCCCCTGATTCGAACAAGAAAGCAATTGACTTTCTCTTATCATCTTAAATTCTTAATTTAAAAGCATGCATTTAAATAATGGCTAAGATTTGTGTTAAAACCTTCTGAAATTATGTAGATACTTAAAAATCCACTTATGGTCATTAGGTATTTTATTACATTTTTATTATTCAGTTTTTAATTTGCAGCTAATTTTCCCCTAAAGTTCATAAGAAAGCAAAACAGAAAATTCAGTGTTCTATCGCTCATTTTTCGTCAATGCGGCTTTGGTTTCCACATTGGTGTTTTTCTTTCTATCATCTTTTCTTTCTTGACTATACATTGAAACAAATGAACAATTCTAAAACAACACAAAACGTCATTGCCGGTATTCCTTAGAAACTCTTACTACGATGCTTTCAATTTTGGTTCTTTTCCTTTCACTATTCTCTTAACTTTATTTCACATAATCAGTTTCTGCCTTGCTTTTGCATATAATGTTCTTTTTTGATAGTTAATGTAAGAAATAAATTTATTATAAAGATTTCTTTACATTGACTAATCAAAGTATTATACATTTGCATAATATTATTAAAATAAATGGTTTCATATATTATCTATAAAGCAAAAATGTTTAATTTTCAAGATGTTCTAAAAATTGGAAAGATAACCAAAATGGCAGTATGACATTGTTTAAGGTTGACTCCTGCTTCTACAATGACTACTTTTATGATTTTTCTTTAAAAAAGTTTTTTTTATTGATTTTGGAGAAAAAGAGAGGGGAAGAGAGATAGAGTCGGAGAGACAGACATGTATTTGTTGTTTGACTTACTTATTCATTCATTGGTTAATCTTTGTATGTGGCCTGATTGGAAAGGGAACCTGCGAGATGATGTCAGAGTAATGGTGGGGTAGGAAGCGATACCGATAAATCTCCCCCAAAACTCAACAAGATCTTCAACCAGAAACAAAAAAAACTATACTTGGAGCTTCCAGATGCTTCGCAATACACCCAAAGGTATGATTGAGTGAAAAATTGGCTAAATATATAACCAAACCCTGAAGGAAATAGGGAGTAAGAAATGCTCTGCCTTCCTCACTAACCTAAACAAGGCGGCTTTCTCTGGTAACTGTGAATATAGAAACTGAGACGGGCAAAGGGGGTGAATAGATCCAGGCCGCCGCGGCACAAACGGCCGAACCAGGCTGTGGCACGGAGATCCAAGCCGAGGAAAATCTGATCCTGTGGCAAGCCGGGCAATACAAGCTAACACTCGCGCCAAACCCAAACAAAGAAAGACAAGCGGAGCGGCCATTTTACCCGGTCTCCTGGTCGGTGCGCAGTTAGTGGGCGAGAATTTCTTCCTAGGCCCCGAGAGTGGGTGCCCGTGTTGCCCCACGGAGAGGCAGGGTCAGAGGCCTTTCTGTGGGCCGAGGGCAGAGTCTCTGGGCAGCCCCAGCGCCCTGGGAAAGCCACGCACGGGAGGGAGTGAGAACTAATTCCAACGGTGGAGATTTTCCGTGCTGGAGGGTATTTCACTCAGAGGGAAACGCGGCCGGCCTCATATCCTGGTCTGCGCGCGCAGATAAGGAGTGAGCGATTCCTCCGAGTGCCTCGGCAGTGCGCGCCCGTGTTATCGCACAGAGGGGCAGAGTCAGGGGCCTTTGTGTGGGCCAAAGCAGAAATTCGAGCTGCCCCAGCGCCTTGCAAAAGCCGCGCACGGGGACGGAGCGAGACTCAATTCCAACGCTGCAACTTTTCCCTGCGGTTGGGGGTTTCACTCAGAGTGTGAGACTGCTGGCCGGATATCCTGGTCGCAGACAGTGAGAGTTTCCTCCAAGCGCCCCGGAAGTGGGCGCCCGCTTGTGTTACCGGACAGAGTGGCAGAGCCAGAGGTCTTTGAGTGGGCAGAAAGCCCGCCTGATTATGCTAGCAGCTCTGACTGACTGAGCCTTACCCAGAGCCCTGTGCTGAGTGGAAATAGAGTGGGGAGTTGCCAGCTCTTTGAGCCTCTTACTATCCAGGCAGAGGCAGCAGCAACCCCATAGCTGGATTATCAAGCTACTAATTGAGGAAGGAAAGACTAGGAGAAAGGCTCCAGGAACACGGACTCTCTCACTGTCGGAGCCTATAAATGCTAATGAGCTTCGACTCCCAACGAGACTAAAGCACAATACATGACATTGCCATAGAGACTTATCAACTGCAAACCTCTACCTGAGCGTGCCAAAGGGGCAGAACCCGGGGTACAGAGTCACCGACCAGGAAGAGTGAGAGAAAAGAAAAAGCAAGAAGATAACCTCTCAAAATCAAGAATAATCTGCAGACTTTATAACCTATCCCATTTTATTATATTTGTTCGTTTGTTTCTCTTATCTTCATTCTTGATACTTTTTTTTCCTCCTCCAATTTGGCCTATTAACTCTCTACCGGTCTTACTCTCTCCTCTCCTTGAACTACACTACCCATTAGTGTTACATCTCCCATTATCTTTTCTCTTCTCTTCCTTTCTCTCTATGAGGGTTGCACTCCAAAACCCTTAACTCTCTCTCTCTCTCTCCTTTCTTTTTTCTTCTTTTAGTGGTTCCCTCTTTTTTTCTCTCTCTCTCTTTCTTTTCTCCCTCTATATTAGTTTCTTCCTTTCTCCTTTACATCTCTTCTCATTCAAACCTCAATAACAAACAAATTATCTTATCTGGGATTCAAACCTATATTTGTGGCATTTTGGGGGGTTTTTACTTCACCTTTTTAACTCACTAGCAGTGCTCCCATCCCTGGCTCTCCATATTATCTAGTTCTTGTTCCACTAAATACAATAGTAATTTTTTTAATTTGTCCCCCCATTTTTCCATTTTCCTCTTATTCCTCTCATCATAACTCTTAGACAACCAACACCTAAAAGCAAACCATTTTATTCTTGACCTAAATTTTTTCCTTATTTGCTTTTTGTGGGTCCATACGCTCTTTTTTTTCTTTTTTTTTTTTTTTTCCTTTTTTTTTTTTCTTTTTTTTTTTTTTTGCCCCTTTATTACTTTTCCCCAATTCAGGCCCTCCATCACAGGCATTGTTTGTTATAATTCACAGTCCACCACAAGATTTTTCTCAAGAAAGAGGGGAGTGGAGAGGAGAGGAAAAAAGGAGGGGGGGGAATAATTTCCTTTTTTTAAATTTTTATTTTATTTTATTTTTCTTTATTTCATTATTAATTTTTTTTAAAAAAACAACTCTTTTTTATTTTTTATTTTTTTATTTTTTTTAACTTTTTATTCTTTATTAAATCTCATTAATACTATCAACAAAACCACCCTCAGATGCCATTAAGGAAGAGAAAATCGAATATCATGGATACAAAAGAAAGAGAGGTAACACAGCTAGATGAGGAAAAATCTATGGAGAAAAAATTTAATACATTGAAAACCTTGGAGCTAAATGACAGAGAATTCAAGATAGAAATCCTAAAAATCCTCCGAGATATACAAGAAAACACAGAAAGGCAATTTAGGGAGCTCAGAAAACAACTCAATGAACACAAAGAACATATGTCCAAGGAAATTGAAACTATAAAAACAAATCAAACAGAGATGAAAAACTCAATTCAGGAGCTGAAAAACGAAGTAAAAAGCTTAGCTAATAGAACAGGTCAGCTAGAAGAGAGGATTAGTGAAATAGAAGACAAGCAACTTGAGGCACAACAGAGAGAAGAAGAAAGAGACTCAAAAATTAAAAAAAAAATGAGATAGCCCTACAAGAATTATCTGACTCCATCAAAAAGAATAACATAAGAATAATAGGTATATCAGAGGGAGAAGAGAGAGAAAATGGAATGGAGAACATACTCAAACAAATAATAGATGAGAACTTCCCAAGCCTGTGGAAAGAACTAAAGCCTCAAGTTCAAGAAGCAAACAGAACTCCAAGTTTTCTTAACCCCAACAAACCTACTCCAAGGCATATCATAATGAAATTGACACAAACCAACAGCAAAGAAAAAATTCTCAAGGCAGCCAGGGAAAAGAAGAATACAACATATAAAGGAAGGCCCATTAGATTATCATCAGATTTCTCAGCAGAAACTCTACAAGCTAGAAAAGAGTGTACCCCAATATTTAAAGTCCTGAAAGAGAGGAACTTTCAGCCACGAATACTATACCCATCAAAGCTATCCTTCAAATACGAAGGAGAAATAAAAACATTCACAGATACAGAAAAGATGAGGGAATTTATCATCAGAAAACCCCCACTCCAGGAATTACTAAAGGGGGTTCTCCAATCAGATACAAAGAACAAAAAAAAACAGAGCCACAAGTAAAAGCTCCAAGAAGAACACAATAAAACCAAATTTAAACTGTGACAACAACAAAAAGAAAGAGGGGGAGAAGATGGAGATTAACAGTAGCAAAGGACGATGGAGTGCAAAAGTACTCACAAAATAGTTCACTACAATGAACAGGGCAGGGACCCTTTTCATTACTCAAAGGTAACCACCATTGAAAAAACCACCACAGAAGCACATGAGATAAAAAAGATAGCAACAGAGGAAAGATGTATGGAATACAACCAAATAAAAACAAAAGATAGAAAAACGAAAGAGAAGGATCAAACAAGATACAAAACTAACAGAAAGAAAGATATAAAATGGCAATAGGGAACTCACAAGTATCAATAATTACACTAAATGTAAACGGATTAAACTCACCAATAAAAAGGCACAGAGTAGCAGAATGGATTAAAAAACAAAATCCAACTGTATGCTGCCTACAGGAAACTCATCTAAGTAACAAGGATAAAAACAAATTCAAAGTGAAAGGCTGGAAAACAATACTCCAAGCAAATAACATCCAAAAAAAAGCAGGTGTAGCAATACTCATATCGGATAATGCTGACTACAAGACAGGAAAAGTACTCAGAGACAAAAATGGCCATTTCATAATGGCTAAGGGGACACTGAATCAAGAAGACATAACAATTCTTAATATATATGCACCAAACCAAGGAGCACCAAAATATATAAGACAGCTACTTATTGATCTTAAAACAAAAACTGACAAAAATACAATCATACTTGGAGACCTCAATACACCGCTGACGGCTCTAGATCGGTCATCCAAACAGAGAATCAACAAAGACATAGTGGCCTTAAACAAAACACTAGAGCACCTGGATATGATAGACATCTACAGGACATTTCATCCCAAAGTGACTGAGTATACATTTTTCTCCAGTGTACATGGATCATTCTCAAGAATTGACCATATGTTGGGCCACAAAAACAACATCAGCTAATTCAGAAAAATTGAAGTTTTACCGAGCATATTTTCTGATCATAAAGCCTTGAAACTAGAATTCAACTGCAAAAAAGAGGAAAAAAATCCCACAAAAATGTGGAAACTAAACAACATACTTCTAAAAAATGAATGGGTCAAAGAAGAAATAAGTGCAGAGATCAAAAGATATATACAGACTAATGAAAATCATAATACAACATATCAGAATCTATGGGATGCAGCAAAAGCAGTGATAAGAGGGAAGTTCATATCACTTCAGGCATATTTGAACAAACAAGAGAGAGCCCAAGTGAACCTCTTAACTTCCCACCTTAAGGAACTAGAAAAAGAAGAACAAAGACAACCCAAAAGCAGCCGAAGAAAGGAGATAATAAAAATCAGAGCAGAAATCAATGAATTAGAGAACAGAAAAACTATAGAAAAAATTAATAGAACAAGGAGCTGGTTCTTTGAAAAGATCAACAAAATTGACGAACCCTTGGCAAGACTTACCAAGGAAAAAAGAGAAAGAACTCTTATTAACAAAATCCAAAATGAAAGAGGAGAAATCACCACGGACACCATAGATATACAAAGAATTATTGTAGAATACTATGAAAAACTTTATGCCACTAAATTCAACAACCTAGAAGAAATGGATAAATTCCTAGAACAATACAACCTTCTTAGACTGAGTCAAGAAGAAGCAGAAAGCCTAAACAGACCTATTAGTAGAGAAGAAATAGAAAAAAACCATTAAAAACCTCCCCAAAAATAAAAGTGTAGACCCAGACAGTTATACCAGCGAATTTTATCAAACATTCAAAGAAGACTTGGTTCCTATTCTACTCAAAGTCTTCCAAAAAATTGAAGAAGAAGCAATACTTCCAAACACATTTTATGAGGCCAACATAACCCTCATACCAAAACCAGGCAAGGATGGCACAAAAAAAGAAAACTACAGACCAATATCTCTAATGAATATAGATGCTAAAATACTAAACAAAATACTAGCAAATCGAATACAACAACATATTAAAAAAATAATACATCATGATCAAGTGGGATTCATCCCAGAATCTCAAGGATGGTTCAACATACGTAAAACGGTTAATGTAATACACCATATCAACAAAACAAAGAACAAAAACCACATGATCTTATCAATAGACGCAGAAAAGGCTTTCGATAAAATACAACACAATTTTATGTTTAAGACTCTCAACAAAATGGGTATAGAAGGAAAATATCTCAACATGATAAAGGCCATATATGATAAACCATCAGCTAACATCATATTAAATGGCACTAAACTGAAGGCTTTCCCCCTTAAATCAGGAACAAGACAGGGTTGTCCACTCTCTCCACTCTTATTTAATGTGGTACTAGAGGTTCTAGCCAGAGCAATCAGACAAGACAAAGAAATAAAAGGCATCTATATCGGAAAAGAAGAAGTAAAGGTATCACTTTTTGCAGATGATATGATAATATACATTGAAAACCCCAAAGAATCCACAAAAAGACTACTAGAAACAATAAGCTAATACAGTAAGGTCGCAGTATACAAAATTAACATACAGAAGTCAATAGCCTTTCTATATGCCAACAATGAAACAACTGAGAAGGAACTCAAAAGAATAATCCCCTTCACGATTGCAACAACAAAAAAATAAAATACTTAGGAATAAACATAACAAAGAATGTAAAGGACTTATATAATGAAAACTATAAACCATTGTTAAGGGAAATCGAAAAAGATATAATGAGATGGAAGAATATACCTTGTTCTTGGCTAGGAAGAATAAATATAATCAAGATGGCTATATTACCCAAAGCAATATACAAATTTAATGCAATTCCCATCAAACTTCCAATGACATTTTTTAAAGAAATAGAGCAAAAAATCATCAGATTTATATGGAACTATAAAAAACCCCGAATAGCCAAAGCAATTCTAAAGAAAAAGAATGAAGCTGGGGGCATAACAATACCTGACTTCAAACTCTATTATAGGGCCACGACAATCAAAACAGCATGGTATTGGCAGAAAAATAGACACTCAGACCAATGGAACAGAATAGAAAGTCCAGAAATAAAACCACATATATAGAGTCAAATAATTTTTGATAAAGGGGCCAACAACACACAATGGAGAAAAGAAAGCCTCTTCAATAAATGGTGCTGGGAAAACTGGAAAGCCACATGCAAAAGAATGAAACTGGACTACAGTCTCTCTCCCTGTACAAAAATTAACTCAAAATGGATCAAAGATCTAAACATAAGACCTGAAACAATTAAGTACATAGAAGAAGACATAGGTACTCAACTCATGGACCTGGGTTTTAAAGAGCATTTTATGAATTTGACTCCAATGGCAAGAGAAGTGAAGGCAAAAATTAATGAATGGGACTACATCAGACTAAGAAGTTTTTGCTCAGCAAGAGAAACTGATAACAAAATAAACAGAAAGCCAACTAAATGGGAAATGATATTTTCAAACAACAGCTCAGATAAGGGCCTAATATCCAAAATATACAAAGAACTCATAAAACTCAACAACAAACAAACAAACAATCCAATAAAAAAATGGGAAGAGGATATGAATAGACACTTCTCCCAGGAAGAAATACAAATGGCCAACAGATATATGAAAAGATGCTCATCTTCTTTAGCTATTAGAGAAATGCAAATCAAAACGGCAATGAGATACCACCTCACACCTGTTCGATTAGCTGTTATTAGCAAGTCAGGTAATAGCAAATGTTGGAGAGGCTGTGGAGAAAAAGGAACCCTCATACACTGTTGGTGGGAATGTAAAGTAGTACAACCATTATGGAGGAAAGTATGGTGGTTCCTCAAAAAACTGAAAATAGAACTACCTTATGACCCAGCAATCCCTCTACTGGGTATATATCCCCCAAACTCAGAAACATTGATACGTAAAGACACATGCAGCCCCATGTTTATTGCAGCATTGTTCACAGTGGCCAGGACATGGAAACAACCAAAAAGCCCATCAATAGATGACTGGATAAAGAAGATGTGGCACATATACACTATGGAATACTACT
The DNA here is from genome assembly GCF_036850765.1 of Saccopteryx bilineata. Classification (NCBI taxonomy): domain Eukaryota; kingdom Metazoa; phylum Chordata; class Mammalia; order Chiroptera; family Emballonuridae; genus Saccopteryx; species Saccopteryx bilineata. The sequence goes on from NC_089490.1 coordinate 290,652,399, forward strand.
CAACCATAAGAAATGATGACATCGGAACATTTACAGCAAAATGGTGGGATCTTGATAACATGATACGAAGCAAAATAAGTAAATCAGAAAAAACCAGGAACTGTATTATTCCATACGTAGGTGGGACATAATAGTGAAACTAAGAGACATTGATAAGAGTGTGGTGGTTACGGGGGGAGGGGGGAATGGGAGAGGGATAGGGGGTGGTGAGGGGCACAAAGAAAACAAGATAGAAGGTGACAGAGGACAATCTGACTTTGGGTGGTGGGTATGCAACATAATTGAACGACAAGATAACCTGGACTTGTTATCTTTGAATATATGTATTCTGATTTATTGATGTCACCCCATTAAAAAAATAAAATTACAAAAAAAAAAAAAGAAAGGGAACCTGCAACCTTGGCATATCAGTCAGTTCTATGGTTTTTCAATTTACCTAAATAATTTGTGTATATGAGTTTTTGCTTGTAAATGGAAATAACTTTCTCATAAAGTTATGGTAAAAATTTGAATCATTTAAACATTTTTAAATTCTAATAAAGTCCCCCTGTGGCCTTCAACAACAGACCCACCTACTGATGGACTTGGCACCAGGCACACCCATCTGTAGACCCTGGCAACAGGCCTTCTACCCTCCTGTTGCCTCTGACAACAAACTGTCTTCCTCCAGAACCAAGCATCAGGCCTATCAACAACATCAGCATACCTATATATTCTGGCCTAAATTTTCTTGGTTGACAAAATGGATAAAGGATATATGAAAGTGGTCCCTAACCTTTTTTGGGTCATGGACCAGTTTAATGTCAGAAAATATTTTCACGGACCGGCCTTTAGGGTGGGACGAATCAATGTATCATGTGACCGAGACAAGGGTCAAGAGTGAGTCTTAGATGGATGTAACAGAAGGAATCTGGTCATTTTAAAAAAATAAAACATTGTTCAGACTTAAATATAAATAAAACAGAAATAATGTAAGTTATTTATTCTTTCTCTGTGAACCGGTACCAAATGGTCCACGGCCAGGGGGTTGTGGACCACTGGTTTATGAGATATGTATTGCTTGCCCAGCTGTGACACAGTGGATAATGTGTTGACCTGGAATAATGAGGTCACCAGTTCAAAAACCGGGGCTTGCCTGGTCAAAGCACATACGAGAGATAACTGTTACAGGTTGATTCTTCCCTCTACTCACCCCCTTTTCTCTCTCTCACTATCCTCTCTCTAAAATCAATAAGTAAAATTAAAAAATAAAATTCTGGTATAAACACACAATAGAATATTATTCAGCCTTAAGAAAGTAGGCCTTGGTCAGTTGGCTCAGTGGTAGAGTGTCGGCCTGGCGTGCAGGGGGTCCCGGGTTCAATTTCTGGCCAGGGCACACAGGAGAGGCGCCCATCTGCTTCTCCACCCCTCCCCCTCTCCTTCCTCTCTGTCTCTCTCTTCCCCTCCCGCAGCAAGGCTCCATTGGAGCAAAGATGGCCCGGGCGCTGGGGATGGCTCCTTGGCCTCTGCCCCAGGCGCTAGACGACGCCCCCGAGGAGCGTCTGTCTGTCTCTCCCCGCTTCGAGCTTCAGAAAAATACAAAAAAAAAAAAAAAGAGAGAAAAAATGAAGGGCATTATGCTGAGTGAAATAAGCCAGCCATAGAAGCACAAAACTACATGATACCACTTATCTGAGGAATCTAAAATAGTCAAATTTATTGAAGAAGTTAGTAGAATGGTGGTTCCAGGGTCTGGGTTGAGGGGAAAATGATAAGCTATTAGTGAAGTGTACAAAGTTTTAGTTATACAAGTAGAATAAGTCTTAGAGAATTACAAATGACACAGAGCCCAAAGTTAATAATACTGTATTATTTAAGAAGGTACATCTCATGTTAGGTATTTTTATAAGAAAATAGCAACAATTATTAAAAAAAAGTAGTGAGACACTTTTGAAGGTGATGGTTATGTTCATGACTTAGATTGTGGTAATAGATTTATGTGTGCATACTTACCTCTGAACTCAAGTTGCATACCTTACATAGGTACATACTTCAATAAAGTATTTTGAAAATTGTGATAACTTTTTAATATGTATAATAATGAGAAATAGTATTTAAGGATACCCTTATTTATATTTTTTAACTTCTAAAGCCCTATTAGTAACTAACAATTATTAAATGCCTATTAGTTCCAAGCAGACAATGCTCTCTGTGCTTTGCATACATTAAATAATTTTATCCTCACAATGACTCTGGGGTTTGATATTATTATTATAGTTTATAGATGACTACATGACTATCTGGTAATGTATGTATGGGTTAGGTTTTAGTGTGATAACAGATAACCCCTTGAGTATAACAAACTAATATTCAAAAATGTTATTTATTTTTCAAGCCACCATGGCCCGGTTGTGTGATGTGGCTCTACTCCACATGGTCATTCAGGACCATGGCTTATTACAGCTGTACTATCTTGTAGGGGCAGCTTTTGAAACATGTATTTCTTCAGACTCCACAATATTAGAGAAGTATGCTGGAGACTTACACGATGACTTCTGCTGGCATTCATGGGTCAGAACAATGCTATCTGTAACTCCATAAAGCCTGTGAAATATGAAAAAAAATTGCTGAAATGTTAAGTGAGCAGTCCCCTCTCAGCTACAAGTAGAAAGTGTCAGAATTTGAACCCTGGCTGTCTGATTCTTGAGCCTCATTGGTTGAGCTGTTGTACTTATTCTGAGAATAGTTTTACCAATGTGGTACATGTGTGTATGTTAGTGTGTCTCAGAGACCACTAGTTATTGTAAAAAAAATATGCTTTTCTTGAATATACAAAGAGGCTTTTAGTACTCTCCAATGAAATGTGAGAAGTGGCATGTGCTACATGTGGGCCAAAGTTTATGTGAAACAGGTATGATCACTCCTATTTTCTGTCACCTTTAGCATATGGGATATATCTCACAGTGAAGCAGTAGGGCAGGTAGAACAAAAGCTGTTATGTACCTGGATACTATTAGTTCCACTAATAGTCTGTGCCCCACAGGAAGGATATCCACTGAAGATCAGGGACAGACAAGTTCAACTCTGTTTGGAGAACTTCTTTTTGAGCACACTTATTTATATGTAAGCCATTTCAAGTTTAGATTTTTGTGTGTGTGTGACAAGAGACATAGAGAAAGACAGAGAGAGGGACAGATAGGGACAGACAGACAAGAGTGAAGAGAGATGAGAAGCATCAATTCTTTGTTGCAGCACCTTAGTTGTTCATTGACTGCTTTCTCATATGTGCCTTGACCAGGGGGCGGGGAGGAGTACTACAGCAGACTGAGTGACCCCTTGATCAAGCCAGTGACCTTGGGTTAAAGGTGGTGAGCTGTGCTCAAACCAAATGAACCTGCACTATAACAGGCAATCTCGGGGTTTCGAATCTGGGTACTTTGCATTGCTCTATCCACTGCGCATCACCTGGTGAGGCTTTAGATCTTTTTATTTCATACTCATTTTTATACTGTATTTTGTTGAAGTGTTTAAAATTGTTAATATTTGGCTAATATTGACATAGAAAAATAAAAATTTCATAACATTTATCTTAATAATATGGCAGTTAAATATTTTAAGTCAATAAATCAACTATTTTTCAATTAAAAAGTGGTTTAATTTAATTTCTCTATCTTTTAAAATACTATTTGCTAATGTCATGGTTATATTGATTATATAAACTATTTCTTTTCTTTATTAAATTCAACTCCAGGAGCACATTTTAAAAAATTCTTCCCAGGTTTTATGTATGTCTGAATCAATATGTACTTCTTCCATTTGCATGAGATGTTAGTTCAGAACAGCAGTTCCTCTCAGTACTTGCATTACACATGAATTCAAACCAAGAAATTATTAAGCCCTAGCTCCCTCCACACTTACTAGAGCTCTTACCAGTTTGTTGTATTTTTTCTTCAAATTCTTTCCATCATCCATATATGTATTCTTAAGTTAATGAATGACTTTTCCATATAAGTAGATGGATACTTTCTTGGTATAATATAATTACTGTATGTTTTCTTTCTTCTTTTTAATAGATGTGGCTAATTGAATAAGATTCACTTTAATAGGTTATGAAATTTTAATTTTCACATGACACAATTTTGGTATTATTATGTGACATCTATCTATGTCCTGTGTTAAAATGTCATGCTAACATTGTTTATCATTCATAATCTGTTATTATTTCTATCCAAAGACACATTTTGTTGCATAACCTACAACTATTTTTTCTTGTGAATTACCAGGGAGTATTTTATTTTCATTTTACCAATCATCTTTTGGTGCTACATCTGTTGTCTTCATTTATACTCAGTTTTATAATTCTTCTGGGGTCTGCCTTTCTCCCCCTTATGTTCACATTAGAAGTATTGATTAGAATGGAGATTGGCATGCCAGAGAAAGTAAGCTTATCTTTATGCCATGGAACTTCTTGTTGTATGCCCAGTTGGTGAAGACTGTTATTTGGCATACTATATATAGCCAGCTGTTCATCTCCCTTACTTCCCTTCCTTTTTCTATATTAAAACTTTAACTAGAAAAAAAGATGAAAATTCAACTTGTGCCTCCAGTCTCATTTCTGCAAAAAATAAAGTAATTTTCTTTCCACATCAAAAATACAACCTCTGAGATAAAATTTTATTTGGTTATTCTTCAACAAATACTTATATTTTTTTTTGCAAAAATATCTTTGTTCTAAAAACATTGGCTATGACCTGTACTGTTATTGTTTTTAAATAATTATTCTTTTTGGAAATATGTTATAGGTACTAAGCAATTCAAAGTAACTATAATTTAATTAATCACATAATTATTCTTGTTTTTTAAGCTTCCATTCAATTAAATTGAAAGTAAAATCTTGGAAACTTGTTCCACAAACCCAGTTAGCCACGGAGAGCATCTTCTCAAAGGGAGGCATCTAGATGTTCTTCTACAGATTGCATACAGTCATGATAACCCCTGAATCAGCTGTCCCAGTGGGGGAACATTCTTAACATGGCTACACAAATCTAGGTCTAAAGTATATTCTGTGAAATGAAACTGCCAAACATAACCATTTTTCCCTCTATGAAATCAATTTTTATGTCCATTCACACCATCTGTTCCTCATGAAAATGGAAAATGGGTTTTGTGTTGACCTGGCACCAATTAGTTCCATTATCTGCAACTGGTTCATTAAAAAAAAATCCGGATTTCTTCTACAGGAATGTACCATTTTATTTCTTTCTTATTTCGAAACCATTGTAATCACTGTTATCTTTGTGATTCATCACGTCACATCTTTCTTCAATATTTCATGAGATCAATTTATTTTTATGGTTTTATTTAATATTTACTGAACTAGTGACATTATATACTCTATTCCTTGCTATCTGGGAAATACAGACTCAACATCTATCAAACCATATTCAGTGAAAGTCCAATCCATTTTCACATTAGATTTAAGTTACTAAGTATACAGCATTATTTTAAAACAACTTACGTTTGAAAATGGTTTCTAAGTTTTTATGAAGTTAACTTAGAGAAAGCTACTCAAGAAATATAACAGATTGTAAGTAAATATTTAACATTTGTGAATTAATTCAATTATTTTTTAGCTGCATCTAATCTCTTAGAGCTAGCTGACTTTTGAATAACCAGTCACACTAAAATAGAGAAATTCGTAACCCAAATGTGATAACAAAACATACATGATTTAAATTGAAATGGTCATATCTTGAACAGTGAATGAATTTTTACTCATGGAAAAAGTAAAAGAAATTTACAGCAGGTTTATTCATAACTGTCAGAACTTGAAAGCAACCAAGATGTTTCTCAATAGATGAATGGATAAATAAACTGTGGTGCATCTAGACAATAGAATTGTATTCAGGATTAAAGAGAAATGAGCTATCAACTATGAAAAGATATGGAGGAAGCTTAAACAAATATCACTAAGTGAAAGAAGGCAATCTGAAAGGCTACCTACTGTGAAATTCTAACCATATGACATTCTGGAAAAGGCAAAAGCATGGAGACAGGAAAACATCAGTGGTCGTCAAAGATTGGGGGGGAGGTGGGTAAGATTAGTATACAGAGAACAGAGGATTTTTGGGTCAGTGAAAATGCTATGTCTTCTATTGTCATGATAGATAAATGTCATTATACTCATAGAATGTGCAAGAAGAACAAATCTTGAGGTCAACTACAAATTCTGGGTGATTATGGTATACTAATGTAGGTTCATCTATTGTAATAAATATACCACACTGTTGGGTGATATTGGTAAGGAGGGAGGTTATACATGTGTGGGGGCAGGGCATATATGGAAATATATCTGTACTTTCTTCTTAATTTTGATGTGGACTTAAAACTGTTCTAAAAATAAATTCCTAAACAAAACAAAATATATAAGAGGAAGGATGGAAGTTCACATTAGAGTCATTTGTTAGATAAAATTCATACTGATGTAAGATGTTTAATCAGCAAGGTGAAGAACACAGGGACCTAGATACACAATCTCCATACATGTTTAACAAAATTGTTACTATGGGTCTCAGAAGAAATAGTATGTTCAAAAACGGGCAGAGCTTGACAGTAAGAAGTTTAGGCCAGATCCAAGGATACACAGGCATATCGTTTTCAGGCATACAGGGAGGTACACACATTGGGAGTGGGAAGGGCACCAAAGCACTCTTTGTCTACAGATGAGTGGCAGGTGGAATATAGCTCAGGAGCCTGTGTTTTCAGAAAAGCACTAAGATTGTGATGAAGAGTGGGAGTGGAAAATTATAGTGTTTTTTTGCCAGTTGGAGAACAGTGCAAGAGATAAATACGTCCTTGTTCTAAGTCATTCTGCCTGTAATGATTGATTCCAGATGCATTCCAGTTCTTTTGGGGTAATTTTTCTTTTTTCCTACCAAGCCTATCACAAATGTCTGAAGTCCCTGCTTTTAATAATTTTATGTACTAATCACCCATGTATTATGTACTCGATTCAGGACATTTAGTTCAGAAAAGCATAAACAAGCTTCATTATTTTCAAGCAATGATTATTTCCAGGGAAAAAAATGGAGAAAAAAATACCCCCTTTATTTTGGTTTGTTTTCTTTGTGTGCCTTACCAACATGATATTACTCTACAGGCTGTTTTGTATTTATCTGATTTTATATCTATTCAACTTTCTCTTCAATAATCATATGAATAAGAGAACACTCATTTCTTCTGTGAATTGGGCTTTCTTCCTTGAGATAACTTACTTTATAGATTATTGAAGAAGTAGGAGAATCTCTCTAAATGTCAGTGTATTTCACATGTAATTTTTTGAGCACTTTTTTAAACTACATGTTACATCTAATGATAAGAATGTATTACTAACAGATATGACTGTATTTCTCTCATGCCTAGATGATTTAAGATAAATACACTGGCATCAATAAATACAGAAAGAGTAAAATGTTGCCATTATGAAAACAAACATGTGCACTACAGATATTTTAAGTTGGTTCTCTTCTACTTATTTCTCAGCAGAGATGTCAACCTCTTTGCTGCATTGACTTCCCAGGCTTGCTGGTGGGTCTGAGATTACATTCCAGTCCAAGTCAAATGTTTACTATCATAGAAACCTATTGCAATACAGCACTGCCAGACGGAAGTTAATCTCTATAGCTGGTAATCATGTGTATTAGTTTGCTATTTACTGTTGATAATGATTGACTACAAATTTAGTGTGTTAGTACAACACAATTTTTTTTCTTATAATTATGGAAGTCCGGAATTTAAAACAAAGGGGTTGACAGGGCTTTGCTCCTCCTGGCAATTTCAAGGGAGAATTCATTTCCTTGTATTTTCCAGCTAAGAGATGCCACCTGCTTTTCTTGATTTGTGGCCCCTTTCTCCATTTTTAAAGTGCACCACTCCAACCTCTGCTTATATTATTACAACGCTTTTTAATATCTGAACGTGACTCCACTGTCTCCCTTTTAAAAGATTCTGTGGTTATATTAGATTCATTCCAATAATCCAGAGTAATCTTCCCCTCTGAAAGTCCTTAACTTAAGCACACATGGAAAGCCCCGTATGCTATATAAGATCACGTATTTATAGGTTACACTGATTGGAATAAGAACATCTTTGGAGAGGCCTTTAATTATTTTACCATAATTTGGAATATATACAACTTTTATCATCAGAGCTTTTTAAAACAGAAATTAAATATGTAAAATGGAATAGAACTGAGCTGAAATATTCATGACCTTAGACTAAATAACTTAAAAGCCTCTAAAATTTTAAGCATTCTAGATTGTTTTTTTGAACACTGGTTAAAACAATATTTGTAGCACATGTCACAATAAATAACACAATCTATTCACAAGTTTATTAAAGTCTACTTTTTCTTAAAGATGAAATAATTCCATTTGTACAAATTTCTAAAAACTAAAATTATATAACATATCTATATTAAAAATATTAAAAAATTTTTACTTTGTTACAGGTTACTTTAATCAGAAACATTTTATTACCTTTTCAATTATGGAAAAAAATGATAAGCATAACAAAGCTAAAATTATGTCTTAAGTCATGTACAAAATGTGTCAGTAGAATGTCGTTTAGAGATATAAGAGACTCAGAAGATATTTAAATATTAGAATCAATAAAACATATATATCTGTAGGTATCAGAAGGAGGGGAAAAGAAGAATATAGATTCCTAGATAGTATTATTTACTAAGATGGGGGTTTAAAATGAGAAGCAGTTTGACTGACAAAAATGTTTGTTTTCTGTTTTGATGTTGAACTCTCTATGGAACATCCAGAGTGATATGTTCACGGGGTAATCATAAATCACTCCCACTCAGCATCCTGCATACCTCCTTATAGCCATCCACCTTCGTTCAGAGGCTGCAAAAGCTAAAACAGCTTTTCTAAAATACTTCGCTTTTACCATTTTGATACAAAGTAGGTACCACCAGTTAGATGTACTTCTGTAACATCTGGAATGTAAGAGAGTTGGATAGAGGCCAACTTTTAATTGATTGCCTCTTGCTCCTATCAAATATACTTGTGAGGACACTGCGTTTTATATAGCAATCTAGGCCCTATCTTCAATGTGTCAACACATGGGGGTGCAAGTAGAGGCAACATCCTGCTCTGAGGATCATAGCTAGAAATGTGTGTTCTTTAACTCAACAATTCCTGTTCTGGTTCTTAGGTCTTGGCCTTGAACATGCACTTCCATATCTTCCAAATATTTAAAAAGAATTTATCTCTGCTTGACCAGGCCGTGACACAGTGGACACTCTTGTCAGCCAGGGATGCTGAGGACTAAGGTTCAAAACCCTGAGGTTGCCAGTTTGAGCGCAGGCTCATCCGGCTTGAGCGTGGGCTCACCAGCTTGAGTGTGGGGTCGCTAGCTTGATTGTGGAATCATAGATATGATCTCATGGTCACTGGCTTGAGGCCCAAAATCATTGGCTTGAGCCCCTGGTCACACTGTCTTGAGCCCGAGGTCACTAGCTTGACCCCAAGGTTATTGGCTTGAGCAAGAGGTCACTGGCTTGGCTGGAGCCCTCCAATCAGGGCACATATGAAAAAGCAATCAATAAACAACTAACGTGCCACAACTATGAACTGATGCTTCTTATATCTCTCCCTTCTTGTCTGTCTGTCCTTGTCTTTTCCTGTTTCTCTAAAAAAACAAGTATCTGATCATTGTATTGAATCCCTTTCTTTTTAAAATAGTTAGAATTGATTCTTTTTCCTGAAAATAATTTTCAATTGATAAACTTTGGATAGCATTTAATTTATAGATCCGGGTTTTAAAGCAAAAGATTGTATTAAGAAATCATTAGAGAATATTCTCAGTGATGTACGTACAATCAAATGAGGTCATTCAGGAAGTGTGGCATGCATAGAAACACTGGAGATCATCAATGCTATGATAAGCATTCCTGGAAGGAAAGCCAGTTAGAGATGTTGGAATTAAAAAAAGGATGTATATTATCAAGTCTTAAAGAATATTTCAAATGTTTCAATATTTCGCTTTTCACTACTTTATTAAATTTTCTCTTCATTTACTTTGTATGTTTTCCAAACTCTCATTATCTTTTGATGTTGTCACCCTATTTTTAGTTTCATTTACTATGGTGGGGCCAATGGTTAATTTGTTCAAATACGTATAATGTGTAATTATGAAATTATTCCTTTATTCAGTGCCTGTAATCACTTTTTCTGCAAAGTCTAAGATAAGGCATTTTCATATATTTCTCTATTATTGAATTTAGACAGCTGAGCAATTAAAGAGAAATTTACTAAATCAAACTCATCCAGTTCTCTACAAATTTATACTATTTTATGCCAAATGTTCATTCAACAATGTTTGATATCCCTTTTCATAAGGTTGTAACCAAGATTATTTCCTATCCATCTCTGCACACACAACACACACACACCTTTATTCATTTTCCTTTACCTCTGAAAATACCATGTTTCATTCTTTCCAAGACAATCCTTCTGTTCTTTATCATACTTCTGTACAATTTATCCTGAATTCATACATTCACTCCAAATTTTCACTTAAGGGGCCAGGCAATGGTTCATGGGCTAGGATGCAAAAGTGAAGTAAACACAGAGTCTCTGTTACTGGCCTTCCTAGATCTTGCAGAGAATATAAAATGAAAATCAGGCTAACCTGATTAGAGAGATTTTCAGGATGCTCTGGTTTTCAGGGTTAGTCAGGGAAGACCTCTGTGATAAGGAAATCTTTATACAGAGTCCTGAGGACAGCCCTCTGTTGAGACTGAAGAAAAGTCCTATGTCTTTCTGTGGTTGATCTTTTATATTGATTTGCATGAGCTAGTAATATATTTAAAACTTATATCTATTTCTTATGTGTGATACATATTTGCCTTTTAACTTGGCTTATGTTATTTTGGATATATATTAGTTTTCCAACTGTATAGCTTAATTATCAAACTTAAATTAGTTCTAGACTTTATATGAAGATTAAATATAGTTTTTACTTAAAAATAAAAACAATATATATTTAGCATTTAGTACTTACATTGTATTTTTACTATTTCTTTGATTTATACTTATAACTTGGATCCATTTGAAATTAATATTTTTCATAAGATGTAAAATACTGATTCGTATGTCTGATAGATCGCCAGCTATTTCTACAACATTCTTTGAATATTCATGTGTTTTGTTTTGTTTTGTTTTTTGTATTTTTCCAAAGTGAGAAGTGAGGGGAGGCAGACAGACTACGCATGTGCCCAACCAGGATCCACCCGGCAAGCCCACCAGGGGGTGATGCTTGGCCCATCTGGGGCATTGCTCCGCTGCAGCCAGAGCAAGTCGTGCCTGAGTGGAGGCCAGGGAGCTATCCTCAGCACCCAGGCCAACTTTGCTCCAATGAAGCCTTGGCTGCGGGAGGGGAAGAGAGAGACAAAGAGAAAGGAGAGGGGGAGGGGTGGAGAAACAGATGGGCGCTCCTCCTGTGTGCCCTGGCTGGGAATTGAACCCATGACTTCCACATGCCGGGCTGATGCTCTACCACTGAGCTAACCGGCCAGGGCTAGTATTCAATATTTTAATACTGATTTATGATATCTTAATTTAGACTAAATTTCTATATGTGTTTGGTTTCATTCTGAGCTTCCTAATGGGTTCCATTGAACTGTAGAACTATTATTATTAAATGTTAAGGTAAATAATATTACATTATTTTAATAAAGGATTATCAATTACATTATTTTAGTAAAGGATTATAAATTACATTATTTTAGTAAAGGATTATCAATCCAGTAAAACATAAAACGCTATAATATATAACTAACTTGGCTATACAAGCCTTAGAATAGAGACAGGTAGAAGATTTTACTAAAAAGTTGTATTTTTCAATAAGTATCAAAAAACCTTTCTTGTGACAAATTATTGTTTTTTTAATTTTCAGTTCTTTATTCTAGCAGAGTTTCCAGGACCTTTAAAGCTATAACAAAGTCCAGTAACCATGGTATGCATAATTTACTGAATGCTTTTTTCTTTTTTTTTAAAGTAACATTTATGCATAAAACTTTTGTTTTGTTTTAGTAAAGCTCTTTTACATATGCTGTTAAAATTCTGTCTTCTAGTTACAGCCTAAATCTGTTTTTATTTTGGTTGTATGCTTTATGCTTCTAAGCTAAAAAATAAAATAATAAAATAAAAAAAACATAAAAAAAGAAAAGAAAAGAAAAAAAAGGATATTTAAAATCGTGAGAGAAATGATTCACACTTTTATTTGGCAGCTAAAGCTACAATCTTTGCCTCTTGCTCACTCCTTGAAATGTGATGAACTAAAAGACTGAGATGACCATAACACATGTATGAACCAAATGATTTTAGTTCTCATACTGGCAACACAATTGCTTGTGGCTTCTCAGAAAAAATTCCCTCATCTCCATTATCAAAAGTAATTTCATAGACTCAAAGTGATGGGAACCTGTCTAAAAATTCTTTCCTTTTTAATATTAATTTGTTGAATGATGCAGAGGTGGATTTTTCTATAAATGAAAAAGATCCCTTCTCAATGGCAAGTGTAAAACCTAAAGCACATACTACTAACCACTTGACTTTTTGGGAGCTCTCTGCTAAGACTCAAAACATGCCAAGGAAAGTTATTCAGGAATTAAGGAGACACTGTGACTTACCTCCATACACCTAACACAAATCATTGTGAAAAGAAACAGAAATATAAGTAGTTATGATTTCCATTAAATACAAAATACGTTTAAAATTTGCTGGGTACTCTGTGAAAAAAATATTGTGATTACCTTTATGGAGAACATAGAAATTAGAAATAAGAATGAGGCTAAGATTTAGTAGATAGTTCTTATAGCCCACAAACTTTAGGGATATTATCGTATAAAGTAATCATCATAACTGTCATATAACTATTTAGCACGTTATTACTATAGGGAGGAAATCTCAAAGAATTTACATCTGCTTCCAAAAATTGCTACATGGAGTGAAAGAAAAGATAGGGATATAATGCAAGGGTCTGTAGAATTCTGAACCCTTTGTCAAAACAGTGTTAGGAGATAATACAATAATAGTCTCTGGTATCTCTGGTAATTAGAATCCCATTAATAGAACTCAGCCTGCTTGAGCTTAAGTGATACTCAGTCACTTTGAACTGATAGAACCTGCTTTATATACTTCTGAGGCAGCATATATAAGAATGCACAAAATATTTTGGAGCATAAATATATACAATACAACTTAGCTTTTTCCATTATTATAACATTCTTATCCATAAAGTTAATGTGCTTTCCAAGAAGACCCATTCTTGTTCTGAAGGAGCTTACAATTTAAGATTTGAACAAATTGTCTAATTGCTACCATACATGGTAACCAGAGGTGGATTTAATGGCAGGGACACTGGGCATGCGCCCTGGGCCCTGACTTCTGAAGGTCCTGGCAAAACCCCAACTTTACACTTTTTTCTAATGACACCAAGTTTGGTTTCACATGTGCAATTTTAATATAAATAGTACATAATATTTTTATTTATTTAAAAATATGGTTAACATGTATTTTTATTTTCCCTTTTTCTCTTTTTTAAGGGGCCCAATGTTTTCTTCTGTGCCCAGAGCCTCAATTGACCTTACTCTCTGCCTCTTATACTAACATTCTATGCAATGGTAAAAACAAAGGTGAATAATAAAACAAAAGAAGAAAGCATTCTATGAAGACTAAAAGGATGAAGACCATTCCAGCCTGACAATGGTTCAGAAAACTCTTTGAAAAAGACAATGGCTTGAGATGATTATTCCAAGATTGAAGAAGAAAAGTTCAGCAGGTGATGGTAAAGGTGTGATGTTGGAAAACTCATAGTATAGAAAGAGTTTTATAAAAATTGTTGAGAAAATGTATCCTGAGCAGAATGTATAAAATCTGTGAAAGTCAAGTGTGGAAATACTAATTGGGACAGTATGAGAGGAGCTCTGTGCTGTCGCAGGCTAGTAGTATTACTCAGTATTACATACTAGATGAAGTATATTTTGGTGTTAAGAGTCACTTCCAAAGTCCATTGTTTTAAGATTTATAGTTTATGATTTTAATGGTTGTTTTTGACAAATATATGAGAGTAGCTAATATTAACATGCCAAACTAGCATCCCTCATTTAACAGTATTGTCCCAGACATAAGCCACGCAAATGAGCTTGTGAATGCTTTTGACAAGCATCTTGTTAAAAGGTAATTTTTTCTGTTTTTTTGGGTTTTTTTTTTTTTTTTACATTTTTGGTATAATTATGGAGCCAAGAAAAACCTGAGCTATGCAACATATTTTAAAAATTTCAACTTCATCATCTTCAAGAATTCAGGGGTTCTTTAGTCCAGTCCTACTCTTTCTTTCACAGCTACATGAGCTTGCGTTTGTTATGCAGGCTCCAGAGGCCTTTATTTCAACATCTCTAAACAAATCTTGCATTGTGATGTAAAATTAATTTATTTAAATATAATCATTTGAATTTTTTTTTTTTGTATTTTTTTTAAGTTTGATATGGGGAGACAGTCAGACAGACTCCCGCATGCGCCCAACTGGGATCCACCTGGCATACCCACCAGGGGGCAATGCTCTGACCATCTGGGGCATCACTCTTTTGCAACCAGAGCCATTCTAGAGCCTGAGGCAGAGGCCATGGGGCCATCCTCAGCCCCCGGGCCAACCTTGCTCCAGTGGAGCCTTGGCTGCGGGAGGGGAAGAGAGAGGCAGAAAGGAAGGAGAGGGGGAGGTGTGGAGAAGCAGATGGATGCTTCTCCTGTGTGCCCTGGCCTGGAATTGAACCCCGGACTCCTGCACACCAGGCTGATGCTCTACCACTGAGCTAACCAGCCAGGGCTAAAATATAATCATTTTAATTTTTTAAAAAGGCTAAAAAATTTCTGAAAAATTAAAGGCTATAGCAATTTTCCTGTATAAAAGAAGTAAAAATTTTTTAATAACTTTCCTCCAGATAAAAACAATCTATAACCCATAAATACTTCCATTATTTACTAGAAAAAATATTTTTAGAAGAATTTTTCACTTTTGTTAATTTTATGCTTCCTTCCTATACTCTAATATAGTATATTATTAAAGCAGTGATTCCTAAACTGGCAGTCTTGTTAAAATGAATATTTTGATTGAATAGGTTGTGCATAAGGCTGAGATTTTACATTCCCTTCCTTCCTCCCCTCCTCCCTCCCTCCCTCCCTCCCTCCCTCCCTCCCTCCCTCCCTCCCTCCCTCCCTCCCTTCTTTCCTTCCTCCTTGCCTCCCTTCATTCTTTCATTCTTTTTTTTTCTGTCTTATCAGGCAAGAGGCAGGGAGGCAGAAACAGACTCCTGCATGCTCCCAACTGGGGTCCACCCTGCAAAGACCACTAGGAGGTGATTCTCTGCCCATATGGGGTTGCTGCTCCATTGCTCAGCAACTGAGCTATTTTAGTGCCTGAGACAAGGCCACTGAGACACCCTCAGTGCTAGGGGCCAACTTACTCAAACCGTTTGGGCTATGGCTGTGGGAGAGGAAGAGAGAGAAAAAGAGACACAAGGGGGAGAAGTGGAGATACAGATGGTTGTTTTTCCTGTGTGCAATGACCAGGAATTGAACCCGGGACTTCCGCATGCCAGGATGATGCTCTACCACTGAGCCAATCAGCCAGGATGAGATTTTGCTTTTCTATTAAGCTTTTAGGCGCTGCCTATACTGCTGTCTGAAGATGAAATTTCATGGAATAAGGTGATGAAAGACTTCTCAAAGTTCTCCCTTTAACTGTTTTTCTTTTGCTGGCTTTGTTGTCCCCTTAGTGGCAGCTGCTATATACATGTTTAATCAAGCTCTCTCTGATCCAGTTGTTTGGGATAAAAAGCCTGCACTCATCCTTTCTCTTAGATCTTGTAGCAACCACACTGAAATGCATCTAGCATATGACCTTTTCTACCTTCTAATAGTAATTCTAACAGCACCATAAGCTACAATGTTGGTGAAAGTCCTTTCAGATTCTTCAATTATTATATTTTTTAATGGACTTCATGCATATACCCTTGCCCTCCAGTGTCTATTCTCAATATAGAATCCTGGGTGATATTTCTGAAATCTAAGTCAGATCACACTCAAAAGTATCACAGCATCCTTTTCACTCAAAATAAAGGTCATTTACCTTACAATGTTCTACAAGTTTATGCATAATCTTGTTTTCCATTATCTGTGTGAACTTATCTCCTGCTATGCCCTCCCTTACTCTAGCCCCATGACCACTTTGGTGTTCCTTAAACAAGGTGGACATGCTCCCCTTGTTATTTATATAGCTATTATCTTCATTTATCATAAAATCCCTTTTTTAAAATACGACTTTCTCAATAAAGTTAACTATTAAAAGACCACTCAATTAAAAATTCTATCTCACCTTCCAGCCAGACCCATTATCCCTTACCATAGTTTTCTTATTTTCCCCACATTTTGTTTCTTACAGCTCCCCATGATATACATAGTCTATCTATTAAGTATTTTAATATATTATTAAAAATCTGTTTAATCCTATAAAACATAAATCCTTGAAGGCAGGTATTTTGCCTGTATTTTATCCACCACTTAATTTAATCTATTCAATTCAATAGTGCCTGACATATACTGCAAAATCAACAAGTATATATTGAATGAAGTGATCGATTATGATTTGGGAACCTAGGCGGAAGTTTTCTCGACATCACTGAGGCAGATGTTAGGTTTTAATAGCAAGGTGTGAAAGAAATAGGAAGTGAAGTGATGGAGAAAGCTTATAATTAGAAGAAGCACACCTGGAAGGGAAGCAATACGTGGGAACCAATGTCAGATATTTATTTTGGGGTTTTTTAATAGAAGTGAGACATGTGATCATAATTTTAGAATGAGGGAAAACGCCATCAGGTGTTAAGATGGTAGTTGATGAAGGCATGTTTCATAAGATATTCAAAAAAACCAAAAGCCCAAGTAAAGATCTGCCCTCAAACAGGAATAAAAATTTTACTATTTTAGGAGTAAATGGAATAGAAATAAATATACATTTATATATTTAACGTCAGGACTTGAAAAAAATCCACTGGAGTTTATTTCAATGCTATTAATTAATCGAAGTTTTAAGATGGGTATTGTGAGAAAAAAAGTGAAAGAGAAGGGTAACTGATCGTGCCAAAGGATTGCTGACTAGAAAAAAAGCTTAAAAATTATGTGTTAAAGGAATCCATCCTGTAGTTACACAGTGAGTACTTAGCAAGGTGTGGGCATCTGCATTGCTGCAAAGATGCTCAGTTGGAGTTTTGCTGAGTAATATGTCAATATTTCAGAGTTGTATTCTGACCACCAAATATAATAGAGTACTTCCAAGTCACTACACATCATAATTTTCTTCATAATACGATCAAAAACATTTGTGTGTGTGTGTGTGTGTTGATATTAGACTATGTTTAGCTTGCCAATCAGAATAAAAGCCCCGTAATATTGGGATATTATCTTTATTGTTAACACTGGATTACAAGTATTTAGAACTGAGTCTGGTACACAGTGTATGTTTATTAAATATTTATAAAAATACATTTATTTTCCATAGTAAAAATGCTTGAAACACTTAAAGTTTAAGATAATAGTATAAATCTATATAAGTAAAACATTTTTGTCATGTTTCTTTAAAAGGAAATTTTAAAAAAGTTGGATTGCCTCTGATATTTAG
Organism: Saccopteryx bilineata; assembly: GCF_036850765.1. Classification (NCBI taxonomy): domain Eukaryota; kingdom Metazoa; phylum Chordata; class Mammalia; order Chiroptera; family Emballonuridae; genus Saccopteryx; species Saccopteryx bilineata. Next base: position 290,670,129 of record NC_089490.1, read on the forward strand.
TGAAAAAGGGATTAAGTAACCTAGGATAAATAACAGAACTCTGTTTCTTAGCATTTGAATCTTTGTAGGTTTATGAGAAAAGCACAAAGAAGAGAATTTTGAAGAGATTTTCCTATTAAAATCAATATGGATTAGAAGTAGCAATAGTCTAAAGAGATTAGGTAAATCATGGTTTTGGGATTTCTTCACTTGGGATATTTCTGAGTATTGCTTAGTGTATTTTATCAGGGATTACGAATTAAGTAGAGATGCTGCACAAAGACTGATCATATGCCTTTTACCATGGACCAAATTGCTCAGTAGTTATATTAATGAAACAAAATATCCTATGATGAGTAATTAAATTTAACATACACATTTATATTTTCTTATTTACATTTTCGTTTTTAAAAGTTTATCTTCGCCAAACCTAATTACAGGTTTTTTTTCTGCTTCTCTTTTCTTTTGTATCTCAGGTGTGTGGAATTTAGTTAATCATATTTGGTACCTTGAACAAATAATCATCAACCCATAGATGTGTGTTTATTTTGCTAGTGTGGTCTATGTAAGAGTTCTATATTTGATAATGGATATTTTGAAAAAGTGTTTTAAAGTCTTTCTGTGTGTAGTGTGTGTGTGTTAGCAATAAATAAAATAAACTCTCACTTTGACCATGACCTTACTCACTATTACCTGGCATCTTTACCTCCTAAAATTAATTTTGTTATTATAGGAAACTCAACATGTATATTTAAGGGATTAGAAATTTTAGACAGAAGTGTGAAATGAGGATTTACAGCTAAATTGTTCCATTATATTGCACTTGACTCTGCCAAATCAGGATACATTTTCCCTCCCTCCCTCCCTCCCTCCCTCCCTCCCTCCCTCCCTCCCTCCCTTCCTTCCTTCCTTCCTTCCTTCCTTCCTTCCTTCCTTCCTTCCTTCCTTCCCTCCCTCCCTCCCTCCCTTCCTCTCTTCTTTCCTTCCATCATTTATCTACATCATTACATATACACTGCCACTAGCAAGGTTCCATAATTCATAATTTTAAAAAGAAAAACAATTTTTTTGAGAATGACAAGAATTAAAATTTTTCATCAAAATTATTTTGGATGAAACATTAATTATATACAGTAAGTTCTAATCAATATCAAGTACACTAAGAAATCTTCAAAACCTAAGAAATAAAAATATGTTTCTGGTCATTTAGGATGTTTTCAGTTTGAGGATATTATAGAGTTGTTATAAATTTTTTCATAAAAATTAATTTGCAGACATATATATGTGTGTGTGTGTGTGTGTGTGTGTATGTTTCTCCTGCAAAACAGCTAGAATTATAATTGGTAGATCAAATGGGAGAAATATGTTTAGTTTTATCAGTAACTGCCAGAACATTAAAAGTTTTTATATCTTTTTACAATCTCACTAGCAATCTTTGGGAGTTCTGCTGACATATGTCCTTGCCAATATTTAGTGTAATCTTCTCTCTTTCTTTCTTTTTCTTCCTTCCTTCCTTCCTTCCTTCCTTCCTTCCTTCCTTCCTTCCTTCCTTCCTTCCTTCCTTCCTTCCTCCCTCCCTCCCTCCCTCCCTCCCTCCCTCCCTCCCTCCCTCCCTCCCTCCTTCCTTCCTTCCTTCCTTCCTTCCTTCCTTCCTTCCTTCCTTCCTTCCTTCCTTCCTTCCTTCCTCCTTCCTTCCTTCCTTCTTTCCTTCCTTTCTTTCATTATTTTATTGAGCTATAATTGACATATAACATTGTAGAAGTATAAAGTATATAATGTGTTGATTTGAAACATTTATATGTTGCAATGTGATTACCACCATTATGTTAGCTAACATCTCTATCACATAGTTATCATTTATTTCTTGTGGTAAGAACAATTAAGATCTAGTCTCTTATCAGCTTTAAAGTTTTAATACAGTGTTTGTTGACTATGGTCACTGTTCTGTGCATTACATATTCAGAACTTATTTACTTATGAGCTGCAAGTTTATACCTTAAACAATTCTCAATTCTTCCATCCCCTAATTTCTGATAACTATCATTTTACTCTTTATTTTTATGAGTTCAGCTTTTCAAATTTTACATTTAAGTGATATCATATATATTTGTCTTTCTCTGTCTGGCTTATCTTCATGTTGTTGCAAATGCCAAGATTTCCTTTTTTCTCAAGGCTCAATAATATTCCATTGTATATATACTATTTTTCCTTTATATATTATTCAGTTGACAGACACTTAGATTGTTTGCACATTTTGGCTATTGAAATAATGCTGCGATTAATATGAAAGTGCAAATATTTTTCAGTATTTTGTTTCCATTTCGTTTGGACATAGACTCAGAAGTGAAATCACTGAGCTATATGGCAGTTATTTTTTAACATTTTTTTAAATGAAGAATCACCATCCTGCTTTCCGTAATGGCTGTATCAATTTACAGCCCCACCAATGGTTCACATGGATTCCCTTTTTTGCATAACATACAATATTTGTTATTTCTTATATTTTTGAAGATAGCCATTCTAACAGGTATGAGGTGATACAGAAGTGTAGTTATGATTTTCATTTGCCTGGTGATTAATGATATTGAGCTCTTTTCATGTATCTGTTGTTTATTTGATAACGTCTTTGGAAAAATGTCTATTCAGATTCTCTGCCCATTTTAAAATTGGATTGTTGTAGTTATAGTTGTTTTATGTTATTGAATTGTATAAGCTCATTATATATATATATATATATATTGTTGTTATTTACTTTTTATCTTACATATGTTTGCAAACATTTTCTCCCATTCCATCAGTTGCCATTTCATTTTAATAAAGATGACTATTATTATTTTATTCTGCTGTGCAAAAACCTTTTTTTTCATGTAGTTATACTTGTCTATTTTTGCCTTTGGTGCTTGTAGGTTTGATATCAAAATATAATTGCTAAGATAATGTTAAGGGCTACTCACATATGTTTTCTTCTAAAAGTTTATGGTATCAGTTCTTATGTTTAAGATTTTAATTTATTTTGAATTCATTTTTGTGCGGTGTAACACAAGGGTCCAATTTCATTTTTGTGCCTGTGGTTATCCAGTTTTCTCAATACCACTTGTTGTTGAAGAGGCTATATTTTCCCTATTGAGAGTTTTGGCTTCTTGGTCAAATATTAGTTTGTCATATATTCAAAAGTTTATGTCTGGGCTCCTATTATGTTTCATTGACCTATGTGTCTATGTTATGCCAGTACACTACATTGTTAATTACTATAGCTTCAGAATATAGTATGAAACTAAGAACTGTGATGTCTCCACCTTTGTTCTTTTTTCTCAGGATTGCTTTGGCTTTTCAGGATATTTTTTGGTTCTATATGAATTTTAGGATTCTTTCTTTCTTTTTTCTTTCTTTTTTTTAATTCAGTGAGAGGAAGGGAGGCAAAAACAGATTTCTGCATGCAGCCTGTCTGGGATCTACCTGGCAAGCCTTCTAGGGGTCAATGCTCTGCTCATCTGGGGCATTGCTTCATTGCTTAGCAACTGAGCTCTTCTTAATGCCTGAGACAGAGAACATGGAGCCATGCTCAGTGCCCAGGGCCAAAATGCTCCAATCAAGGCATTGCTGCAGGAGGGGGAAGAGAATGAAAAGCAAGGACAGGTTAGAAAAGCAGAGGGTTGGAGAAGCAAATGAGCACTTTTCCAGTGTGCCCTGTATGGGAATCAAACCAAGAACATCCACATGCTGAGCTGACGCTCTACCACTGAGCCAACCAGCCAGGGCCAATTATTTATTTCTTATTTCTACATAAAGTGACATTGGAATTTTAATAGGGATCACCTTGAACCTATAGTTTTGGGTAGTGAAAATGTTTTTACAATACTGACTCTTCCTATCCATGAACATGGACTATCTTTCCATTGGCTTGTGTTTTTTTTTTTTTCATTTTTTCATTAAAGACTTATAGGTTTCATTGTAGAGATCTTTCACTTCTTGTTTATATTTATTTCTAAGTACTTTATTATTTTGATGTTATTGTGAAGGGACTAGTTTTCTTTATTTCTTTGTAGTGCAAACTCATTAAGAATTTTTTTTTTTTTTTTAATTTTTAAGTGATAGGGGAGATAGACAAACTCTCACATGCACCTCTACTGGGATACACCCAGCAACCCTCATCTGGGGCTGTTGTTCTGCACTTCTGGGTCCATAATCTCAACCAAACTATTTTTAGTGCCTGAGGTGGAGGTTCCACATAGCTATCCTCAGCACTCAGAGCCAATTCATTCAAACGAATTGAAACACTGGCTGCAGGAAAGGAACAGAGAGAGAGAAAAAAGAAAAGCGGGAGGGGAGGAGAAACAGATGGTCACTTCTCCTGTGTGCCTTGACTGGAAATTAAACCTGGGACATCTACACACTGGGCTGATGCTCTAGTACTGAGCCAACCAGCCATGCCTTATTAATAATTTAATTTGCATTTTCTTGATCACTAATATTGTTGATCACATTTTCATTAACTTTTTTGTTCATAGTATATTTCCTTTTGTAAAGTTTCTGTTGACATTGCTTATTTTAATTGAATTATTTGTTTTTTATTATTCACTTAAAAAGTTATATATTATCTATGTCATTTTTGTCTACTGTATGTTTTACCAAAATTTCTCCCAGCATGTGGAATTTATTATTTTTATGTCTTTTGATAAGCAAAAATTGTTAATATCAAGAAAGTCTAATTTATGACTTAAATAGACTTTTACATTTATTCATTTGTATATACATTCTAAGGCACTACTCTTATCCCATTAAAATATTTTTCTAAAATTTATGTGATTTGCCTGACCTGTGGTGGCACAGTGGATAAAGCATCAACCTGGAATGCTGAGGTTGCTGGTTCGAAAACCTGGACTTGCCTGGTCAAGGCACATACAACAATCAACCAATGAACAACTAAAGTGGGGCAACTATGAGTGATACTCACTCCACCCATCCCTTATCTCTGTAAAATCGATAAATAAAATCTTAAAAAAAATAAAATAAAATTTATGTGATTTTAGTGTTTTATTTTTTCATGTTTAGGCTTATTAAATATCTCAACTACTTAAATTATTTTTTTATTGATTTGAGAGAGAGAGGAAGAAAGGGAGAGAGAAACAAGGAAAGCAGGAGGGTGAGGGAGATAGACAAAGAGAGAGAAGAATCAAAATATTGTTTTACTTAGTTGATCCATTTAGTTGTGCACTAATTGATTGCTTCTTGTATTATATATGCATTCACTGGGGATCAAACCTGCAACCTGGGTGAGCTGGGACATTCTATCCACTGAGTCACCTGGCCAGCGTTATCTCAATTTAGTGTTTTTAAATAGAGTTCAACTTTTTCTAATCTATGGAACCAGTTGTTATTGTCATTGGTTGAAAAGACTTTAAAATTATCTTAATTAAAATTGCTCTCACCCCTTTCTTGAAAATAAAATGACTATATCAATTTGGTGTATTTTTGAGCTCTTTATTACATTTAAAAGGTATAATTATAAATTTTTTAGGCTACTGCCATGTTTTATCGAGTATAGTGTCTTGAAGTATAGGTAATGTAATCATACACTGTTTTTTTTTCTTTTTTATAGTTTATGATCTGGCATATCCAAATCCATTTTAGTGGCAGCATTTAAATTTTTATTAAATAAATAAATAAAATCTCAGAAGTTTTAAATGAAATTATACTAAATTTATAGATCCCTTTGGAAAGTATAGTCATTTTAACAACACTGAGTCAATTCATCGATAATTTTGAGATCATTTATATGTTTCTTTACTATTTTTAGAAGTTAAAAATTAATAGTGCATGTTTGTATATTTTTTGCTAACTTTTGTTTTGATGGTATTTTAAAATATTATATTTTAATGTATACACCTGAAGAAGAAAATAAAATTTGTGCGTATTGGCTTTATATTCAACAGCTTTGCTAAATTTGCTTAATAATTCTATAGTTGATTTATATTATCCTTAATATTTCTGTTCCTCTTCTTCTTTTCTTTCTTCATACTCTTCTTTAGGTGTAATCTTTTTTATACTAAATAATATCTTTTTTTATTGTCAAGCTAATTGACTCTTTAATCTTTCACTGTAATTCAGCTAGTGTGCTCCTTGTATTAGGTTTACATTGCCTCTGCAACAAATTATCAAATACTAATTGATTAAAGGAACACAAATTAGTTATCTTACAATACATAGTTAGAAAGTTTAAGAGGTTTAATTGGACCAAGGTCAAGGTGTCTGAAGGAATTTACTCCTTTCTGGATCTTCTAAGTGAGAATCTGTTTTCTTCCCTTTTCTAGTTTCTAAAGGCCACTTACATTCTTTGTGTTTATAATCCCCTTCCATAATCTCCTGAGACTTTAATAGGTAGAGTCATTATACCTCCCTAATCTCTTCCATAGTAACATCTTCCAGATTTTTTCTTCTGCTTTCCTCTTCCACATATAGATCCTTGTGATCACAATGTTTTATTAATAATTATAGTTATAATGCCCATTTTAATATTCTTATCTGTTTATTTCAATACCTGTCTGTGGTCTGTGTGTACTATCTTTCCTTTGAGATTTGGTTGTTTTTCTATTTCTTCATATGTTGAGTAAAATGTATCCTGGACATTTTGAATACTGCATTTTGGAGACTGGATTTTATTTTCACCAAAGAGTACTGATTTTTTTTTTGTTGGTTAGTTTTAGCTGACAATTAACTTGATTGCACGTAAACTACAATCTTTGTCTCTTGGGTATAAGCTCAAAATTCAGCACTGAAATTTTTATCCTCTGTTATGCCACACGGTGTATGCTCTGTGCATGAGGTTTATAGGTCAGACAGCAATTTAAATATATATTATACATAGAATTTATTATTTTTCCCATCTTGTTTTCTCCTTTGTTAGAATTCTCTCCATAATTTAAAGCAGACTTTATTGTCCCAAATTCTAGTTTCTAATATTTCAAGGCCAAAGTACTGAAGTTCTTTTTTTCAGAGATGTATTTGACTCTTAGTATTAAAACCAAATAAAAAGAGATCTCATCTGGTGTTATTCCCTTCTTCAAAGTTGTTGGGCAGATAAAATATATTATGCTCACTTTGTTAAAGATGGCACTGCCCACATGAAGCCTGTTGCCCAGGTGATATTAATATGTGTTGGGGGCGGGCTGTGGGCAGGCAGGATCCTTGTAGCCTGGGACTTGGTTTTAGGATTAAGCCTTTCCCACCCTTTTTGATGGAGGTTGGTGCAATCCCCACATCATGCCTCAGAGAAATGACTTTGTATTAGAGACTTCCCCTATTTTGTATATTGAATTAAAGGTTATGAATCTACACTATAAAATGGGGGCAGACCTGGAGCCTGCTCTCTCAGTTTCTGAGATTAGCATTAGAGGAGATAGCAGAGAGCAGAGAGCAGAGAGCAGAGAGAGGCCACGTGGAGGAGACCAGGAGAAGCATCCAAGATGGTGGAGTGCTAAGGAGAAGCCTGTTTGTGCAGAGTTTGTGCAGGGAGAGGAAGGAGATGGAGAACAGAGGTGAATAAGGCTGGTGAGCTAGAAACCTTTGATTCTAGGAAAGTCGAATGTGTCACTAGCTTTGTGAGCACTGAAAGAGTGGGTTTTGGAGCCCAGTGTGTGTTTTACTTGCCCGCTGGGTGCAAGCTAGGATTAAAGATGATGGCCCACCAGTTTTTGGGTCCGTTGTTTCTTTACCAACTGTCCGAATCCAATGTGAACCTGCCTGGGCCGGGCTGCTGTGATGGTGGCCCTGTATACTGGCTTTACAAAAGTGTTATTACCTTTTCCAGGAATTGACTCCCCATCAAAATATCTCCTTCTCTTTTACCACATAGTTTTAAATATAGGAAAAGCTAAGCCTGACTGGGCAGTGGCACAGTGAATAGAGTGTTTGACGGATGTGGAGGACCCAGGTTTGAAACCCCAAGGTCGCTGGCTTGCGTGCAGGCTTATCTGGTTTGAGCGAGGCTCACCAGCTTGAACCCAGGGTCACTGGACTGAATAAAGGATCATTTGGTCTGCTGTAGTCTCCTGGTCAAGGCACATATGAGAAAACAAGCAATGAACAACTCAAGTGCCACAAATGAAGAATTGATGTTTCTCATCTCTCTCCCTTCCTGTCTGTCCTTTTCTGTTCCTCTTTCTGTCTCTGTCACACACAAAAAATGCTGAATCTCTATCTTTCTAAATTTTATCTCAAAGTTTGAATTCTTCTTATTCCCAGTTTATTCTCATTGAAATAATCAAGATTTTGGAAAGGAAACATCTTTTTTTTCCCTCAAATTAAAATTGAAGGCCCTGGCTGGTTGGCTCAGTGGTAGAGCGTTGGCCTGGCGTGCAGGAGTCCTGGGTTCGATTCCCGGCCAGGGCACACAGGAGAAGCGCCCATCTGCTTCTCCACCCTTCCCCCTCTCCTTCCTCTCTGTCTCTCTCTTCCCCTCCTGCAGCCAAGGCTCCACTGGAGCAAAGATGGCCCAGGCACTGGGGATGGCTCCTTGGCCTCTGCCCCAGGCACTGGAGTGGCTCTGGTCGCGACAGAGCGACCGCCCTGGAGGGGCAGAGCGTCGCCCCCTGGTGGGCGTGCCGGGTGGACCGGTCAGGCGCATGCGGGAGTCTGACTGTCTCTCCCCGTTTCCAGCTTCAGAAAAACACACACACAAAAAAAAAAATTAAAAAAAAATTGAAAATAGATTTTCTTTTACAGTATCTTGAAATATTTGTAAAGATGTTATCAAACTGACTGTAATGGTTCAATTTATATCTAATATTCTTTTTGTTAAACACTGATTCTGCTATAAATAAAACATACTTTACTCATTCATTCTTTCATTCATTCACTCACTTAACCAGTATTTATTCAGCTCTGACTATGTGCTGCACATTTTTTATGTGATGAAAATATAATGGTAGCTAACAATAGCAGAATCTTTTCCTGTAATTTAGGAGGAAAGAATAACAGTCAATATAGTGTCACACAAACAAAAACATTCCATGTTGGGTAAGAGTTACGAAGAAAAGGGCCAAGTTGATAAGAAAGCATAGATTAGATGAAAATCACCTATATTTTGAGGCAAGTATAGGCTTTCCTGAAAGTGACTATTGAATTCAGGTCTGACAGGAAGTAAGATTCAACTACATAAGAATTAAGTGCAGTGGATGAGCAGAGGCAGGCTAAATTTTAGTCTTTTTCCTTAGAGCAATGAATATCAAAATATTCATTATTGTTGGCTTTCACAACATTCACAAGGTGAGAGTTTGAGTATCTTGGGTATTTTTTTTTAGATAATTAAGAATATCTTTCCTCATTTAAACATGTACATTTGTTTTGATGCTAATAGAAAGGTGGCTAATTTTTTGATGAGGTAGGCAACATAGATGAGGTCTTATTTCTTTTGGATAATAATTAAAGCATATTAATTAAGTACAAGTTGAACTTTATTATAATATATCTAGACGAAACTCTGAGATGTTGCAATGCATTTTTCAAAATCATAGTTTATGAACTCACAGGGCATGGTCTTATTTTTCTCAATCTTGTAAAAGATATAAATTATGCATATCATGTTGGTGAGGTCTCAGAGGTGTAATCATATAGTTATACACAAGCAAACTTGAACCTACTGCAAACAGTATTTAGACATGTATATCTTGTGTTTAAAATGTCAGCTTAGATACATGAAAATTACCAATATTTATATTCCAAAAAATAAATAGAATTTATGATTGATGAATAGTTTAATTCTTCAAACTTATTCAGATGCTTCTTTTAAGCCTGAAGGAAATGTGTACTGTTGAGATGTATCAGATGATATCCAGCTGTATTTCAATCCCATTTCAATCTATCATCACAGAAAATATTGACTGTTTTTTTTCACACACATGCAGCTGTCAACTATCCAATGATGAGCTAGATTTACATTATAGTTTTATTTTCTACCTATTCATTTTCATCTAAAACACTTGTTCCATGAAACAGCTTTTACTGTCTGAAAAAGGAAAGCAGGATGTGTGGTCTCATCAACATGTCAATGAATGTTCATGGGCACAGCAAATAATATTTGCTATTTGAAAGAAATTTATTTCTCCTTTAAGAAGCTGTAATATCACTGTAGATCCAAGTGAATTATTAATGTCATATTTACCATTTCATTAAGGAAATTTCCACTGTGTGATAATAGTTACATGACTTTCTCAATGTCACCCCCTGAACCTATGATACATTCAAATACCCACGAAGTATGTAAACATATTTGGAAAATAAGTCAAAGTATAAAAGTCCCTGCATAGTTATGTAGACTTTAAGATCTTTGGGAAACTTAAACAGGCTTCATAATCACAAGTAGAGAGGACATATTAGTGAGGATAAACAAGAATGCATTGATAATTAAAACCAAAAGTAATAGCTCAGTAGGATAAAACAGTCACTGTCCTAAAACAATTCTTGGTGACTGGTCAGGCTGATGGAACCATTCTCTTCTGTGTGGTTTTGCAAGTATCCTAGTTCTTTTTGTCTCATAGCTCAACCATCTGGTAGAATATAATTTTCACCAGATAGGAAAAAAAAAGATTATGGAGGAGGCACTATGGCTTAAAAGCCTTAGTCTACAAGAAGCACATGCTAGTTCTATTCACTTTCTTTTGGGAAGAATTAATAATATGATGAACCATAACTGCAAGTAAACTGGGAAATATAGTTCTTGCCTCAGTATTCAGTTCAAGCTACAACTCTGTATTGTGTAGAGGAGGAAGATTTTGGTAAAAAGGTTTTTGTCCCTGCCATAGAGAAGTGTTCTATTCAATTGCTCTGGGCATAAGAGGGCAGTTTATTTGTTTTGGGTTTTTTCTTGTTTGTTTTTCTAGCCAAAAAGTATATATGAAGCTCACAAGGGTTAAGTAATTTATAGTAACTATAATTTGGAATAAGTCAACAGGAAACAAAATCAGCACACAGAGGTCATATCACTAAACAGAAGAACCGATTGTTACTTTTCACGTTAACCTACAACAAAATAACCATGAATTTCTGAGAATTAGGGGACTGGGCCTTAGAGTTTGAGACTAAGGTGGCATTCCCAGTAATGATATAATAAAATATTTTTATCATTTTACTATACTTTGATAAAGGCTCATTATATTATTGTATACTATGAATACTGCTCTGTATGTTCAATATTCTGGGAAATTCCAGGAAAAAGAACTATGCCCCAAGCAATCATGCATGAAATGAATCATCTCAGAAAGTAAATGCAAAATTTGCTTTTACATAGTTGCAACCAATTACAATGACTACCTAAAGTGGTTTTAAAACTAGAAATGTTTGCTAATGGCTGCCTGCCCTATTCTTCTAGTCTTTGTATCTGCTAGCAGAAATGCCCTTACAACAGTAAGTTCATTGTACATTATTTTTGAGCTAAGAGGAGAAAGGGGGTTATCTACATATCAGGACTTGGATTTTCCTCAGATAGAATTCAAGCAATGTGCACAAACCACGGCTCAGTCTCCAGAACCAAAAGTTTTTCCAGTGGGTTTCAGACCTACAGAAAAGCAATGATCTTGATTATTTTTTCTTTCTTTCATTGTAATTTTTTTCAGAGTTTTACAGCTATCTATTTAAAAGTTCATCTTCCTCAAATTTTGTCTTTGTCCCTTTCAGAAGGCATAGAGGTAATGGTCCGAGGGACGTGCACGTCTGCAGGTACAGTGTGCTGTTTGTTCATAGGCTTAATGCAGGTCTTTATTAAATGCCTTGTAGATTATGTCTGTAGTTCTAGTTTTGTGGGTGCTGCTTTTAGAACCCCAGGATACCAGCTTCAGGAACAGAATCAGAACACAGTACTTTAATATATCCTTGCCATGGATTGTGAATGCGGAAAGAACCCAACTTCTGTTTTCAGGAGGGCATCTTAACACATACCTCAGTTTCTTATGGTAGATCTTTTTCTTGACTCCCCTTTGTGGCACTTGGGAGATGCTCTTAATTCTAAATAGAAAAAAAAACTTAATTAATAATAAAAGCTGCTTTTACTCATATGTTTATATACTTGTACTCATCTAAAATAAAGCCAAAAGTTGACTAAGAAATTTGTTTTCCTGTAAAAATTGATTTGAGGTTATTATAGTCAGCAAGAATCCTCAAGGCTGATTGAAGGATGTGTTATTTTTAGGAATAAAAGAGAAATATTTCAATCATAGAGAACTGTATGTGCACTAATTATCCTTTGTAAGGTAGTACATGGAACATCAGTTTAGATATAAATTCAACATTTTATTTACCCTTCTATATAAGCCAAAATGAGCTATGGCTGTAATTTCTTTTTTGAAGTCTGGTAAATCTTACAAGTCATTGCAATAGACCAAATTCAAAATCAAGTTCAGCTGTTTATTTATTGTAGGATCTTGGACAAATTTACTGTGTCCTCTTTTATCTCAGTTTCTCCATCTGTGAAATGCCTGTAATAATAGCAAGAGCCCATGACTCTTAGATTAATTGAAGATTAAATATATTCATCCATATAAGAAACCCAGAAGTATACCAAGAACATGAACTTTATACATTATTATTCTTTGTTTCTTTGGCAAACAGTTTTATTAAAGTCAAAAGCTATATAAGGAAGTGTCACTATTGCTTAAACTACAAGAATATAAAACTAGTGAACATTTATAAAAGCAGACATTAACAATTTGCAGTAATAAAAATGTTCTCTTAAATTATTAGAGATCAACTTAACTTCAAGAAATCCAATTGGGCCTGACCTGTGGTGGCACAGTGGATAAAACGTCGACCTGGAAATGCTGAGGTTGCCGGTTCGAAACCCTGGGCTTTCCTGGTCAAGGCACATATGGGAGTTGACGCTTCCGGCTCCTCCCCCCTTCTCTCTCTCTGTCTCTCTCTCCTCTCTCTCTCCTCTCTAGAAATGAATAAATAAAATAAAATAAAATTTAAAAAAAAAAAAAGAAAGTCAGCTTTAAAAAAAAAAAAAAAAAAAAAAGAAAGAAATCCAATTGAAAATAAAACATTACTAAAGAAAATCTTAAAATTCAACACTTTCATCTTTACAATATTCAAAAACTAGTATAATTACATGTATATATGGGATTTGGGACATTTTAAATGAGGGTAAAGGAAAAATGATCCCTTTAAATAAAATATAAAATTCTCATTTTATAAATAGTATCAAGCAATAAGTATAGTTATAATATAATCTATTACCCAGGCTCTAGGATTTCACATATAACTAAATTTTGCTTATTTCATCTATATTTTGACATTTAGTACTACCAGGTTTCAGTTACAAAGAACTTTTATAAGAAAAAAATTTCCATTTAAACATGTTTCTTTTTCTTCAGTGAAGTAGACAGTTCTATCATCTTTTTCTTATCTCTTTGCTAAGTGTATATGAGTATTTCAGGGTCATTAGCCCTTTGAGAACAGAAACCATCATAAAAGACAGCAAATAAAATGAACAGAAGCAAAGGAGCTCAGATGAAATAGGCAAAGTGCAAAGGAACTTAGAAATTTATTTTAAAAACTAATACTTTGAGAAGGGAATAAAATATATGATGCTATAAAAAGAAAAAAAAATTAAAAAATAAAGAAACTCTTAGAAATGAAAAAATAAGATGTTTAATAATATCAAAATTTCAGTATAAGATAGTTCTTCCCACAACCACGTCACAATTTCAGAATAACCATCACTGAGAACCACCTGAAGTCTTGCTGAACTGAAGTCTTGTAACTAAACTAAAGATTCACAGAGGAAGCCACCTGGAGAGTTTAGAAGGAGCAGAGACACACTTTGGATTGACCCTACACCCATGTGTGGCAGTTAACAACCAGAAGGAATATCTCAGCTGTAGAAGTCCTCCCTGAGGAGTGAGGGCTCCCAGCCCCACACCCTTCCTCCAGCCCAGAGGTTTGGGGCCAGACAGAAAATTCCCATAACTCCTGGCTGTGATAACCAGAGGGATTGTGGCTGTTGAGAAAGATTCTGGAGTCCTACGCATTCCTTTTAAAGGGCCTGTGCAGGAACTTGCTTAATGAATGGGCTCACTTTCTCTGAGCTCCAGCACCAGGGCAGTGCCTCAGAAAGTGCCAAGGACATAATGGGAGAAGCTAAATTGTCTGGCTCCAGGTAAGGGCTGGAGGGGCAACTTTCTCTCAGACAGACATGTTGGCAGAGGCCACTATTCCTCTGCTGAGCCCTCTCATCACCAGGCTGGCAGACAGACCATATCCATCAACCTAGATATCACCATTCACTCCACTTAAACTGCAGGCACACCCAAGCCATTTCCAGTGGCTATTTCATACAAATGGCCTGTCTTGGCTCATGCTGTGGACTTTCTAAAATCTCTCACAAATTAACAAGCCCTAAACAAGCAGCATCTGGCCTCAGCATGCCCCCTTCCTCTTGCAAAGCAGCCTCAAGCCTGGCATTAGCGGCCGCCAGATTCAGTTTGCAGTTTAGCCTCTCCCAGGCACTGTCAAGCCCAGTACAAGTGGCAACCATTTGCAGATTACTTTGGTAGTTCATACTGTGTGGCCTTGACAGGGGCAAAGGCAGTGACTGACCTTGGTCTGCACCTCCCAAAAGGATCCTGAACCAACATACCCGGTGGTTAACTTCAGACCACAACAGAGCACCACACAACCACTTCCACAAAGGATCAAAGGAAACACTCAAAGGTCAGACTTGGAAGGCACCAAAGCCCTCCTTCTCTGTAGGGTCAGCCCTTCTTTGTAGGGTAAATCCTCCTTTGTAGAGTCAGCCCTTGCACAACAGCTCCTCCACTTATTTATGGCCAATCCTCATGAACAACCAGTCTCAGGGTCAATACCTTCTATTGATATGCTGGCAGTCATCAAGGCCCAACCACAACATGAGTGCACACACAGCCCACATAAGAAACATACCTAGAGCACCCAGCTCTGAATACCAGGAAGATTATGCAACTGGGCCCCACAGAACATCTACAATATAAGGTCTCTGTACAAAGACCGTAAGATATAGCAGTTCTACTAATACATAGAAACCAACACAGGAAATTGATATACAAATTCAGGAAGTGCAGAAAGTCCAAAATACCAAGACAAATTGTAATTAAAATGACAAAGGTTAAAGACAAAGAGATAATCTTAAAAGCAGCACAAGAAAAGCAGTTAGTTACCAAAAAAAGAGCCACTAGGCAACTATGAGACTGTGAACTGATTTCTGAACAGAAACTTTTCAGGCCAAAGGGAATGGCATGAAATATTAAGTTATGAAATACAAGGACTTGCAACCAAGATTACTCTACCCAGTAAAACTATCATTTAGAATAGGACAGATAAATAGTTTTCAGACAAGAAAAAGCTAAAGGAGTTCATTACCACCATATGAGATTTACAAGAAATGTTAAAGAAACCTATTTAAGGAAAAAAAGAAGGTAAAGATATGAATAATAAAGTGGCAATAACTACATATCTATCAACACTTACTTTAAATGCAAATGCTTAAATTCTCCAATCAAAATATAAGGTGGCTGAATGAATTAAAAAAAAAAAAAACAAGTGCTTATATATCCTGTCTACAAGAGACTCACTTTGGATCAAAATATACACACAGGCTGAAAGTAGAGTGATGGGAAGATATTTTATGAAAATGTAAACAAAAACAAACAAATAAAAGCTAAGGTAGCCACACTTACATCAGACCAAATAGACTTTAAAATAAAGGCTATAATAGGAAACAAAGAAAGATCCAATAATTCTACTGTGGGTTTATCTTAAGAAACCCAAAATAATAATTCAATAAGACATATGCATTCATATATTTATTGTAACATTTACAATAGTCAAGATATGGAAGCAACTTAAGTGTCTATCAGTAAATTAATGGACAAAGAATTTGTGCATATATACAATAAAATATAATTCAGCCATAAAAAAGAGTATCTTACCATCTGCAGCAATATGGATGAACCTAGAGGGTATTGTGCTGAATAAAATATGACAGACAAAGGCAAATGTCATCTGATTTTATTTATATGTGAAATCTAAAAAAAAAAGAGTAAAAATAAATAAACAAAAGAGAAACAAACTCAGAAATACCAAGAACATTTTGATGTTTGCCAGATGGGAGGGAATTTGGAAGGATGAGTAAAAAAGGGGAAGGGATTAAGAAGTACAGATTGGTAGTTACAAAATAGTCATGAGAATGTAAAGTACAGCACAAAAACTGCACTGTATTATTAAACATAGTCAATAGTATTGCAATAACTATGCATAGCATCAGAAGAATACTAGATTATTGGGGTGATCACTTCATAAGATATATAAATGTGTAATCACTATGTTGTACACCTGACACTAATATAATCTTGTATATAAACTGTAATTGATAAATTAAAAGCTATATTTTAAGAAGTGGAGGCAAATACCAAATGGAAGAAATAATGTAAAAATAACCAAATAATCAGGACTTGAGGCTAGGAGGATATTTCACTAACATCTTATTAGAATTTATTTTACTTTTAAAACTTGGTACATGTCTCTATTAAAATATATAATTATTTGAAATCATGTACTTCTTTGTTTATAATTGGCTATAAAAAAACAGACCTCCCATTCTACAATCGTTCCAAGCAGGGCACTGTCAAACTTGCTTTCTATTCTGGGTCTTAGTTAATTATCCCCTCTATGAGATCTGGAATAAGTGAACACTAGCAGATTCTCCAAATGTGCCTATGAAACCATGCAGACAACCATTGCCTTGACAGGAGGGATAAAGAACGAAGGCAAATCACATCCAAGTTGTCAGGGGCCTGAATTAGAACTGAAACAGATTTTTAAAGTATGAGCCAAGGAGCTTTGTGGATTTTTAGCCTGGGGTTGACAGATCAGAGTGGCCAGTTTCCACTCATTTCCATCAGTATTTTTTGCTTATGTCCAGAAGAGAAAAAAATAAAAACAAAAACATTTAACATTTGACTATGAATATTTTCTAAAATATATTTTGAAGTTTATATACTATAGCATAGGTCAGCAAACTATATTTGGCCAAATCTTGACTGCTGGGTATCAATATATGACCACTTAACATTTTCAGATGGTCAAAAATAGCCAGGAGAAAAATATTTTGTAATATATAAAAATTATTTAAAATTTGAACTTCAAGGTTGATAGTTCAAGTTTTATTGGAGCCCAGATGTGTCCAAGCATTTATGTTCCGTCTCTGGCTGCCGTTGCACTCCAATAGCACACTTGAGCAGTTGCCAAAAACAAACAAACAAAAAATCTGTAGACCTGCAAAGCCTAAGATAGCTACTATCTGACCCTTTATTGACTTGCCACTCCTTGTACTGGAAGAAAACATATCCCATGAAGATCTTTAACCTTTTGGTCTCTCTTTTTTTTACATATTCTGTGAGAAGAACCTGAACAATGTTGATGAACAGCAAAATTGCTGAACAAAGTTTGGAAATTAATTGCAACAAGCCTTAAATCTCTGTTTAAGCTCCCATTGTCATTTAATAAGTCTAATCAGTAAGTACAGACAAAACTTACCCCAAATGAGGTATCTTGTTAGATTTGGGGGATAGTTAAAACTTCATTCTTTCCAGACCAACCAAGCTGCCCTCAAACTGGTGTTATTTATGCACTGGTGGGTTTAGAATGCTCTTATGAATCATACAAAAGATTTTAGGACATGAAGCAGGGCAATTTCATAAGCAAGGTTATAAATACTACCACTTGGTGTGCACCTCCTATGCAATTGATCATAGGCAAATGGAAAAAGTGACTATGCAGTTGGAGACCCAAAATAAACAAACAACTATAATTGGGACCTGACCAGGTGGTGGCACAGTGGATAGAGCATTGGACTGGGATGCAGAGGACCCAAGTTTGAAACCCCTAGGTCGCTGGCTTGAGTGCAGGCTCATCTGCTTTCTTCAAGGCTCACCAGCTTGAGTCCAGCCAGGTCGCTAGCTTGGGTAAGGTGTCAGTAGTTCTGCTGTAGCCCCCAGTCAAGGCACATATCAGAAAGCAATCAATCAACAACTAAGGTGCTGCAACGAAGAGCTTATGCTTCTCATCTCTCTCCCTTCCTATATGTCTGTCCCTATTTGTCCCTCTGTTGCACATGTGCACGCGTGCACACACACACAGACACACACACACAAAACTTTGGAAAAAAATATAACTGGGGAAGTATCCCCTGAAATAGCAATAAACGTGACATGAGCCTTCAAGATCTTGAACTTCTCAGTCATTGTTCTCTGAAGATTAAAACAATACTCTAGTTTTCTTCTGTTTAATCATTCTGAGTAGAATTATCATACTCTTTCACTCGTCTCATATCAGATCTTTAAAATATATATATTAGAGATAGTTTTAACTATAGTCAAAGACCTTTTCTTCTACATAGGCATAAAAAGAAACTGAGAAGATGACCAAGCAGGAGATTTTGACAATCCTGCAGAAAATGGATGCACACCAAAATAGAAATGAACATATTAAAGGGTGGCTGCTTGAC
This sequence comes from Saccopteryx bilineata, assembly GCF_036850765.1. Taxonomy (NCBI): domain Eukaryota; kingdom Metazoa; phylum Chordata; class Mammalia; order Chiroptera; family Emballonuridae; genus Saccopteryx; species Saccopteryx bilineata. The sequence continues at coordinate 290,688,640 of NC_089490.1, forward strand.
AATTGTTGCCAGAAGCCTGAATAAACTATCTGCAATCTGCCTCCTCTGATGAACGTCTGTTAGATGTTTCAAAGTAAGTTGTTCCTCAATAGACCACAGGTAGTGTCTAGTGGAGAGTGTCTCACTTGAAATAATTACACAGCTAGCATTGCTTCCAGCAGTGCAGAGCACAGATCCCAGGCTGTTCCGCCCACTGCCACATGCAGTAGTTATAGACCCAGAGAATGGACTACTTGGGAATAAAATTTTATAAGGAAAATATATAGTGTTTGACAGGAAGACATACACACATGAGTGTGCACAAACACATATTTTTTTTCATTCATTCAACAAATGTATTTTGAATACCACTATATACAAGGTGACATAATTTAAAAGTGAAGGCACTAGGTTCTGGCTGGTTCGCTCAGTGGTAGAGTGTTGGCCTATGTGGAAGCCCTGGGTTCGATTCCCAGCCAGGGCACACAGAAGAAGTGCCCATCTGCTACTCCATCCTTGCCCCTCTTCTTTCTCTTTTCCTCTCTTGCCCTCCTGTAGCCAAGGCTCTACTGGAGCAAAGTTGGCCTAGGCACTGAGGATGGCTCTCCATGGCCTCCGCCTCAGGTGCTAGAATGGCTCCAGTTGCAACAGTGCAATGCCCCAGGTGGGCCGAGTATCGCCATATGGATCCCGGTTGGACGCATGCAGGAGTCTGTATCTCTGCCTCCTCATTTCTCACTTCAGAAAAATACAAAAAAAAAAAAAAAAAAAAGTGAAGGCACAGCTATTGGGTGCTATTATAATAAGATGGGCATTATTGGTACAAATGACAAGGTCTTTGGATATCTCTTCTATTGTGGACTCAGCTGTCCCTAGAGTTGTCAGTTCTGTGGCCACATTTCCTGAGTGTAACTATAAAGACAATTTATGAAGTAAGAGAAACTGGAATTCAAGGGAAGAAATATAGTAAAATTTAATTAGTTAAACATAAAAATTCTAATGAAAACAAAGATCTCAATTATATTTATCAAACTATGAGTAGACCTTTATTGGAGAGAGTGTTAGAAAATATTTTATAGCAGGCAAAAAAAAGATTTATTATATATTTGTAGGGTAAATAAAGTTAATATGCTTTTAAATAATATAGTACTTCTATTTTTTTCAGATTTTCTGTATACCTGTTTATTTTTCATCACTTTGAGACTTATGGACACAAACAAAAGCGAAGTGGTTACCAGAGGAATTGGGGTGCAGGGGAAGGGAGTAAACTGCGACAAATTATGGCAAATGATTTGACTTTGCGTAATGGGCACACAATGCAATCAACAGTTCAAATGCTATAGAGATGTTTACCTGAAATGTATGTATTCTTACAGACCCATGTCACCCACTAATTGTATTTTTAAATAAAAAATAATAAAATGAATTATAAAAATAATAATTACTTTGAAATATAAAGGACTTAGTTAGTTTCCAGATATCTAATATCACATTATATTCCTATCAGTAGCTCTGTGAAGTTTAAACATTTTTACATGCTTCTATTTTTATGTATTCTATCAATACTCATGGTAGGGGTGAACATACTATACAATATACAGATGATACAATATGATATAAAGATGACATATTATAGAATTTTATACTTAAAGCCTATATAGTTTTATTATTCAGTGTAATCCCAATTAATTCAATTAAAAATAAACAAAAATATTCACAACAATAAATTCATTATAGTTTGCTCTTATAATCATTTTAAAGGAAGCTCACTGGTACTTTTCATTAATATCTATTTGAGATTAATACTATGACACTTGATTTTTAAAGTTTTTACTAGTTAAATCATGTTGATGATTTTCTTAATTTAAACTTCTAGAGTCATTCAGTTTTTGATGTGAGTTATGTAGCAAAACTTATTTTTGGTCTCAAGTGAGTTTTTTCTCTTACTGTAAGTTTACCATATAAAACATGTTCATTTAATATTAAATTTTCTATGTTTTATGTTCTTGCATATTTCTATACTGCTATGTATTTCCTATTACTAAATATTATGTTCACCTTTTACAAATTTAAGAATTTTAAAGTCTGTTCTCTAATAAAGTGGTTGACATTTATAAATAGCAATTATAGTCATTAACGTTTTATGTACAGAATAAAACTATCCTTCTTAAATAAAATAAGGAAACATATTCCATATTTGTCCTATATTTCTTCCTTCTCTAAATTCATTCAAAATCATTCTCTTTATTTGAACTAAGTCTGGGCCTTTACTTAAAATAAAGCTGGATGTATGTTAATTAATGTTTATTTTTATTGAGAAAAGGCATTCTGTTTTAAAACCATAATGTTGTAAATTAAAAAAAAATAGTTCTCTGTCTAAATTCATTGACTTCACTAAATTGTTTCACTGTTTATAATTGAATTAGTGAGACATACCTAGCTATAGACTATAACTTTCTAATTGACTTTTTAGAAATCAAAGGTATTCCTTAAATCACTTTAAATTTCTGCTTCTATTTTCTTCAGTCTTGAATGATAACTTTCCTTAGCATGGAATTAATGAATCTCAATTTTTTCTTCTTCTGAAATCTGCAGGCATTGCTTCTCTGACTTCCTCATCTAAGACCTCCAAGAAGAGGGGGGAAGAATGGTGGGACATTATGTTTTGCATTATAAATTACTAGATTCTTGCCCTGGGCTGGTTTGCTCAGTGGTAGAGCGTCGGCCTGGTGTGCAGAAGTCCCGGGTTCGATTCTCGGCCAGGGCACACAGGAGAAGCGCCCATCTGCTTCTCCACCCCTCCCCCTCTCCTTCCTCTCTGTCTCTCTTCCCCTCCCTCAGCAAGGCTCCATTGGAGCAAAGATGGCCCGGGCGCTGGGGATGGCTCCTTGGCCTCTGCCCCAGGCGCTAGAGTGGCTCTGGTCGCCACAGAGCGACGCCCTGGAGGGGCAGAGCATCGCCCCCTGCTGGGCAGAGCATCACCCCCTGCTGGGCAGAGCATTGCCCCCTGGTGGGCGTGCCAGGTGGATCCCGGTCCGGCGCATGCGGGAGTCTGTCTGACTGTCTCTCCCCATTTCCAGCTTCAGAAAAATACCAAAAAAAAAAACACACACACAAAAAAAACACACTTGATTCTTGTGAAATAATCTTGGCATTTTTTAAGATTCTATATTTTAATTTTGGTTACTTTATTATCTATCTGCTGTTTTCTTTCATCTATCATCTATCTATCATTTATATACATTTTTATCTTTGTTTTTCTCCAAATTATTTAAATGTTATGGGATTATTTAAATCAGGCAAGAAGGGTTACTTAAAATTTGGATTTTTTTGTTGTTCCGTGTTTCTCATGTTTAGAAACACCAAATATGTTTTCCATTGGTTGTGCTCCAAAATTAGAATTTTGTTTTTATGTCTCTAATTTGTATTTTTTCCTTCAAACATTTGTGAGGTTTTTCTCAAACAGGGTATAAAAGTCTATAATTTTTGCGTGTGTTGCAATTCTATTCTTACCGTTCTTGACCATGTTTGAGAGCTGTACCATAGCATCCCTGTCTTAATTCTTTTTATAAACTTTCTTTTATTGTGCTGCATTACTTTATCACTTCTTTTTTTTTAAGAGTACATTTTTAGAAAAGAATTCCTGGGAGAATGAGTCATGTTATCTTGCAACTTCATTTTATTTCTGTGGCGACGCACCCGACACGTTCTTCGTCTCCATGCTGTCTGACATTTCCCTTTTCCCTTTTTTCTTTGCTGTGCTTGAAAGGGAACTATGTACGACTAATTTGGTTGCTATTATCATGTAGTTTTTTTCCACTTTTGAAGAGATGAGTTCTATCTGTGAGTAATCTTTTTTCAAAGTCATTGTGAATGGAGTTGCATTTATTCTTTTCCTTGTTTATTTGTGTTTGTTTGTTTGTTTGTTTATAATTTTCATAAAAGTTATAAGTGGGTGGTTTGGGGGTAGATATTTTATATTTTATGTTCAGTACTTGGAGTGCCTTAGATTTAGAAAGAAAGAGAAAATTGGGGTTAAAAAACTAACACAGAGGAAAACTGTGTTTTAGAATGATTGCCTTTGTGTTTATCTAAATTCCTTGAAATTTGCATACTGCGGTTGCAATAAGGTCAAGGCACACTCTTGTCCCGTTGTGGGTGCCTCTGGAACATGATTTACTTTTTGACAAAGCAGCATGCTGTAAAGAGTAATGTAATAGACTGCGAAAATTGTGGAATTTCAGAAAGAAAACTTCTGAAGAGGTCATATTTTATCTGAGTATTTATTACTTCGTATTTGGATTCAGATTTTTGGTTCATGAGCGTCTGTGAATTGTAGTCATTAATATACAGACTGTGTGGATCATTGGATCATCACAGTTGAGAGAATTAAAATGTATACAACAAGCTTAATTGTCTTAAGTTAGATAGCCATTTGTGTTTGAGCCAAGTATTGTATCTGGTTTTTCATTTGGAACTTTTACCAGGTCTATTAGTTTTTATAGCTGCTTTAAAAAATTACCACATAGTTATTGGTGTCTAAAGACACAAATTTACTATTTCAGCCCTTAAGAAAAAAAATAAAATTTGAGAACTTGACTAAACTGAAGGGATTTTTAAATAAATAAATCCAATTTATTTTTTAATATTGCTAATGTCATTATAAATAAATCTGAAAATATAGAGATGCTTTACAGAAATAAGGTTTCAAGTTTGTTTTCAGGGACAAAAACAAGAGGATTTTCTTCTGGTATGGGAAAAAAAATAATGTCTACCCCTTCAAAGATGTCCATGTCCTAATGGCCAGAATTTGTAAATATGTTACATGGCAAAAGAGCTTTATAGACTTGATTAAATTAAATACTTTGAGATTGTCCTGGGTTATCCAGTGAGCCCAGTCTAATTACATGGGTCTTTAAATCAAAGAATCCTTCCTAGATATAGTGAGGAGATGTGACTATGGGTAAATAGGCATGCAGCATTGCTGCCTGTGTAGATGAAGGAAAGGAGCTATGAGTCAATGTATGTGGGAGGCTTGTTGTAGTTAAAATGGGAAAGAAAACTGATTCTCCCCTAGAGCCTCCAGAAAGGAACACAGTCATGCCAACACCTCTTTGTGACCCCAGTGAGACCCGTGACCAACTTCTGACCTAGTGAGCTGGAACATAATAAATTTATGTCTTTCAAAGCCAATAAATGTGTGGTAATTTTTCTTTTCTTTTTTTTACAGCAGTTATAGAAAACTAATGCATCTGGTATAACTCGCAAGGGAAGAACCAGATGCAATACTTCTGCTCATACACAAAGAGAACTAAAAAAAATAAAGTGTGATCTAGCAGGCATTCCAGACCTGTGCCTCTTCAAGCTCCTGCTCTGATATCAGCTACTTTCTTCAGGAGGTTTTGGGTTAAGAAATATGATATCCATATTGTTGGGAAGTAATAATAATAAAAAAAAGGCAGGCCCAGAATCCATGCAGGTGATTTTTAGGGAGAGGGCAAATATAACTGAGCAGGACCAGATGACACAGATATTTCAGACTTAGAACTATTCTTGGGGCTGCCACATATAGGGGGCTTATCTGGGAAGAGACACATCCATGCAGTGAAATTGTTCTAAACATTTGGCAAGTGTCTGAGCACCTGCTCTTCTCTTCCGTAAGATTTGTTACACAGCTGCAAAGATAGCTAATCTCCAGGCCTCATTCCTCCAAGGTAGGAAGCCAGAAATGAGACATGTTTTCTAATGTGTATTTTGGCAAGATAATGTATTATTTTTTTCTGGCTCTTTCATTACCACTAACAATAGAGTATAATATCCATATTCCCCGCAGTTTGACCCTGCTTCCAACCCTTACTCCACAAAACCACAGGATATACTAAGTGTATACTTCAAATTTGGATCACATCCTATGATGTCTATCTTGATTTGTAATGAAAAAGCTATAGGTTAATCTGAAAATCCTTTTTATTCCATTTTTCTTATATTGTATTTCAAATAGCAGGTGCTGTTTAATGTTTATAATATAATAAAATTCTATGTTTTTTTGTAAATACTGTTTCTTATTTTCAGTTTTTGTTTTTTAATGAGTTGCACGTAAAGGGATTTTTAAGAGTGATATTTAAAACCAGCATCCTTTCCAGAAATTCAAGAAAGCTTATTAAATTGACTGTGCCTGTGACAGAAAAAGCAGTTCCCTCTGTACTGAGAATCATGACTTCCCAAATTATCTGAACTACTCACCACTTTCATGGAGAAAGGTGGGAATATCTGGACCACTGGAAAGACAAAAATCATTAAAGAATGTGTAACTGGGTCTACATAACAACCAAGGTGAACAAAAATTTAGGTAGGAAAATAAAACTGAAGAGAGATAGAATAATGCAAATGACACACATCTTTTCATTACTACTAAAGGTTGACCAAGATTCAAAGATAGCCTTATCATATACTTACATAATAAATAACAATATTTTTAGGTATTTGTTTGCTTCCTACCATTTAACATTTGGTCACACTGAGCATGTAAGTTAATATATTTTTAAACATAAAAATTACTGTAAAAATGTGTGTAAAATACACGTTCTGCAAAAAGAGATCATGTTGCATATGCTTATATATAAATATAAAGCAGCTAATGGACTACACCTTGTAAAGCTTCTGAAATAGAAGTCATTATGACCCCTGACAAACAACTTAATAAAATTCCAATATAGGTTCCAGTGAAATAAATATTGTACCAGAAAAAACAACAACAGCAAGACTAACCCTGTCTAAAACAATAACTGCGTTCTAAAAACAGATTCTTTTCGTCAGGGTGAACTGGTGATTAACACTAAACATGTTGTGGGGAGCATGTCTGTTTCAAATCCCACCCTGGTGTAGGGAATTTGACACCAGATGGTTTCATACTAACAAGGAACTAACAATTTGTGGGTTGTTAATTGTTCCATTATAAAAGTACTCTTGTGAAGTAAATAAGAAATATATTTCCATGGCATACAGATGAAGATATAATTGTAGCATAAAACAAAATATGAATAAAAGTTTCAGTGATTGCTGAAATCTGAAGGAAAGAGCATGGTAGGGCATTTCTTCTTTTTTATTAATCATTGCTTTTTTTCACTCTGTTTTTAAATTTTTTAAAGTCACACTACCACTATAAGTTAAATACAGATATTTATGAATATCCTACATTATTATTGAATTTGCCCTCTTGCATATTCCAAGTGTCATCAATTTTATTTTTTGACATGTAGCCATGCTATGTTCTTCCTATGTGATCACACTGTGCATGGTAAGCATTACTTTTGACAATTATGACAGAAACAGAAGCCTGACTTAAAATTTTTTAAGTCATAATGAAGATTTTTATTATAATTACTTTATAAGAAACTGCATACATTTATAAGAAGTAGAACTCAATGAAAGGCTAAGAGAATTTCTCAATTTTTGTTTGTTTCTGGACACTTTTGTCTCTTAAAGTTTATTTAGAGTCCTAATGTATTCTCAAGAATATATTCATCAGCATTTAATCTGTTATAATATATTGTTTTGGTTGAAATACATGAAGAAAATTCAGCTTCATGCAACACTATAATTGGAAAAGAGAGAAGGATTTTAATAATGCCAATGTTAACCCCAAGTTTGAGACAAAATTGTAAAGACTGGTATATTCATGAGCTAGCAAGTCCTCAGGGAATCCATCGATGACCGTGTTCTTTTTGGTTAGGTTCAAAGATATTTGAGAGTCAGGTTCATGGAGGAAATAGAGGCAATCCTGAGTCAACCTGATTGGCAAGTGTTACACTAAGGTAGGAGTTTTGGGAAATGGTGAAGACTTCATAATTTGACTTCAGGTACAGATTTTCAGTTCTTAGATGGCTGCAGGAGGGCAGGTGAACAAATTGGAGAGATTTCAGAAGAGGAAGCATAGTTTAAACTTCCTCTATGAAAAGTTCTTTATAAGCAACCATTTCCTAGAACAAGTGGGGGTTAATATGATACCTCTTTTCATTCAAACACATAATGTTTCTTCTGGTAGACAATTCTAAATAAAATCGTTGGATGATGAGAGATGTTCTTCTTTGACACCACACCAAAATTCCACAGGAGATAGTTTCTTAAAAGTTAATTGCTATCTGTAATCTAAAATTATATCAGTAAATTTTTACCCTCTAGTTCATTAAAATTTATTGGTCTATCTTGCATTTGATTGGATCTTTTAGCTGCACTTGACTTTGTAATGCTGTATATTTGTCAGTTAAAAAATATTGGTTCACTGATTGATATATATCTTCTGAAAAATGGAATATTTATTCATTTGTATAATCACTGACCTTATCAGAACAGGTTCCAGCCTGACCAGGAGGTGGCGCAGTGGACAGAACATCATACTGGGATTCGGAGGACCCAGGTTCGAAACCCCAAGGTCACCAGCTTGAGCACAGGCTCATCTGGTTTGAGCAAGGCTCACCAGCTTGAGCCCAAGGTTGCTGGCTTGAGCAAGGGGTAACTCGGTGTGCTGTAGCCACCTGGTTAAGGCAGATATAAGAAAGCAATCAATGAACAACTAATGTGCCGCAACAAAGAGTTGATGCTTCTCATATCTCTCCCTTCCTGTCTGTCTGTCCCTATCTGTCCCTCTGTGTGTGTGTGTCTCTGTCACACACACACACATACACACACACACACACACACACAAGAACAGGCTCCAAACATTGGAAGTCTGTCAAGCTTGTAGTCATGAGTACATGTTTTCCAAACTTTTGATTTTTACAAAATCTCAATATTTTTTTTCTTCTTTTCCAAGTGAGAGGAGGGGAGACAGAGACAGACTCCCACATGCACCTGACCAGAATCCACCTGACAATTTCTATCTAGGGCATATGCTCTTCCCATCTGGGACCATGCTCACAACTGGGCTACTTTTAGCACCTAAGGAGAAGGCTCCATGGAGCCATCCTCAATGCCCTGGGCTGATGCTCTTGAACAAATCAAGCCATGGCTGAAGAAGGGGAAGAGAAAGAGAGAGATAGAGGGGGAGAGAGAAGGGTGGAGAAGCAGATGGTTGCTTCTCCTGTGTGCCCTGACCAGTAATCGAACTGGGATTGCCACATGACAATCCAACACTCTACCGCTGAGCCAATTGGCCAAGGCCTTTTTTTTTTTTTCTTTTTTTCCCGCAACTACTTTATTTTCCCTAGAGAATCATGATCCTTTGGTTTATTTTCTAGAAAATGTCTGTGATATAGTTGAGTCTGAATGACAATAGTAAGACTGTAAACTATTCTTTGAAATACTGTTCAGAGAAGAAACAATCAGCAAGTGTTTTTGCAGCTCAGTCATACAGTACTTCTCTCCAAGACAAGTACCAACCATCACCTCCCAAAAGGCAACAGAAGTTTTTTATGAAAACTTTTTATTTCGTCACACAGAATATTAAAAAACATACATTCAAAAGTCACTGATAATTGTATTAATCATTTTTGTTATGGTTTCAACCATAACCTCTTTTTTTCTTCCTTTCATTTTGTGGATATAATTACTTCATAATTTGTATGAAGGCACCATTTTATCCACCACTGTTTTGCACTCAAAGTCTAAATATCAACACACTAAAAAAGGCAAATAAGATCTTAATATGATTGAGGAAATAGATTTACATCTAAGACTCCACTAAAAGCATCTTGCTAAGACATAGTGCAACTCTGAGAACTGCCGTGTGACCAGAAATGAGATCTGAAATCGAGCTTTGTTTCGTGTTCTTCCATAAAATAAAACATGGGAAAGAAAATAAAGTTTGAAGTTATTTTGTTATATTAGTGGCAATGAATTGTATAGATGTAACTTAGTAGTAGTTTTGATTATTTATTACTGATGATTATATTCATTTGACATGTGAAATATATGTGTATTATAACTGTAATAAAACCTTAAAACTAACTGGGTTTTTTTTTTCTGTATTTTTCTGAAGCTGGAAACAGGGGGAGACAGTCAGTCTCCCGCATGCGCCTGACCGGGATCCACCCAGCACGCCCACCAAGGGGCAATGCTCTGCCCACCAGGGGGTCGATGCTTTGTCCCTCTGGGGCGTCGCTCTGTTGTGACCAGAGCCACTCTAGCACCTGGGGCAGAAGCTGAGGAGCCATCCCCAGCGCCCGGGCCACCTTTGCTCCAGTGGAGCCTCGGCTGTGGGAGGGGAAGAGAGAGACAGAGAGGAAGGAGAGGGGGAGGGGTGTAGAAGCAGATGGGCGCTTCTCCTGTGTGCCTTGGCCGGGAATCAAACCCGGGACTTCTGCACGCCAGGCCGACACTCTACCACTGAGCCAACCGGCCAGGGCCAAAACTAACTGGTTTTGGTAAATGTGACATAATTCCATTTTAGTTTCTTTATTTACAATAAGTTTGGAATAGCCCTATTATGTTTGAGAAACATTCAAACATAAGATTAACTTTCTTAGAGAAGTGAAGGCAAAGATAAATGAATGGGACTACATCAGAATTAAAAGTTTTTGCTCAGCAAGAGAAACTGATATCAAAATAAACAGACAGCCAACTATATGGAAACTGATATTTTCAAACGACAGCTCAGATAAGGGCCTAATATCCAAAATTTACAAAGAACTCATAAAACTCAACAACAAACAAACAAGCAATCCAATAAAAAAATGGGAAGAGGACATGAACAGACACTTCTCCCAGGAAGAGATACAAATGGCCAACAGATATATGAAAAGATGCTCAGCTTCATTAGTTATTAGAGAAATGCAAATCAAAACTACAATGAGATACCACCTCACCCCTGTTAGATTAGCTATTATCAACAAGACGGGTAATAGCAAATGTTGGAGAGGCTGTGGAGAAAAAGGAACCCTCATTCACTGTTGGTGGGACTGTAAAGTAGTACAACCATTATGGAGGAAAGTATGGTGGTTCCTCAAAAAACTGAAAATAGAACTACCTTATGACCCAGCAATCCCTCTACTGGGTATATACCCCAAAACCTCAGAAACATTGATACGTGAAGACACATGTAGCCCCATGTTCATTGCAGCACTGTTCACAGTGGCCAAGACATGGAAACAACCAAGAAGCCCTTCAATAGAAGACTGGATAAAGAAGATGTGGCACATATACACTATGGAATACTACTCAGCCATAAGAAATGATGACATCAGATCATTTACAGCAAAATGGTGGGATCTTGATAACATTATAAGGAGTGAAATAAGTAAATCAGAAAAAAACAAGAACTACATGATTGCATACATTGGTGGAACATAAAAATGAGACTAAGAGACATGGACAAGAGTGTGGTGGTTAGCAAGGGGGGGGGAGGGAGGACATGGGAGGGAGGGAGGGAGAGAGTTGGGGGAGGGGGAGGGGCACAGAGAACTAGATGGAGGGTGACGGAGGACAATCTGACTTTGGGTGAGGGGTTTGCAACATAATTTGATGACAAAATAACCTAGACATGTTTTCTTTGAATATATGTACCCTGATTTATTAATGCCATCCCATTACCATTAATAAAAAAAAAAAAAAAAGAGATTAACTTTCTTTTCAGAGAAGACCCCCAAATTGTTTTTTCCACGCTTTTTTTGCATCCTGGTCACTGACATGTTGTCTAGGTTTCACCAATCAGATTCACCTAGGTGAAGATGCAGCTTAAACTTAAGCACCTTGGGGAACATGCCTCCATGTGAATAAATGTTGTCAATAAAGATAACTGTAGACACCTATGAATTATGACTAAAGCATTGGTTGTACCATCGGTTCCCTTATGTAACAGCAGTGGTTTGGAGGTTGATAGCACCACAAATGTCAAGTAAAAAATTTAAGGCCCTGGCCAGTTGGCTTAGTGGTAGAGAATTGGCCCAGTGTGTATAAGTCTCATGTTTAATTCCCAGTTAGAGCATACAAGAGAAGCAAACATCTGTTCCTCTTCCTCTCCCATCTCTTTCTCTCTCTTTCTCTCCCACAGCCATGGCTTAAATGGTTCAAGCAAAGTTGGCCCTGGGTGCTGAGGATGACTCCATGGCCTGCATCAGATGCTAAAATAGCTTGGTTGCCGAGCAACAGAGCAGTGGGCCCACACAGGCAGAGTATCATCTGGTGGGGGACTTGCAGAGTGGATCCCGGTCCAGGTGCAAGCCAGAGTCTGCCTCTGCCTTTCCATCTCTCTCTTAAAAATAATATTAATTAAAAAAAATTAAAAGCTTGGTAACAGTGCCCTGGAGACCTGTGGCAGCCTGGAGGTGACTGTGATTTTAAACAGTAACTGTGATTTTTGGTATTCATTCTGAATGTTTATATTAATACTTGAACATATTCTGGCAGTTATTCCCAATATTTTTTAAAACTACTTTTTATGTTTCAAACATGTAAAAGCAAATTTCTCTTTTAATCATACATCTTGATTAAAAAATGATAATGCTTTGTGTTGTATTATTCCTGTAATAGGTATATCTGAGAAATATTTTATGACATGTCTCTTTAGTGATAATAAAACCATATAATCAACATGAAAAATGTGTACTGTATATCTTATTGTTTTTTTTTTGTGGCCAGTTTCATTGGTCCAGGTCATATAAAAACAAAACTGTTTTCAAGGTATATATATATACATATATATATATATATATATATATACACACACACACACACACACACACACACATACATTTTAAGTGGTGTTAAAAACAGCATACTTGCTTAATTTGAAACTTCAATCTCATCTGTCAAGACTATCTTCTAAGCCCCAGTGTAATATTTAAATGAACATTTAGTAAAATGCATTTAATAGTTTAGGTTTGGTTAACCTCAGTATAGAAATTCTGCCTAAGGCCCTGGCCGGTTGGCTTAGTGGTAGAGCGTCAGCCTGGCATGCAGAAGTCCCGGGCTCGATTCCAGGCTAGGGCACACAGGAGAAGCTCCCATCTGCTTCTCCACCCCTCCCCCTCTCTTTCCTCTCTGTCTCTCTCTCACCCTCCCGCAGCAAGGCTCCATTGGAGCAAAGATGGCCCAGGCGCTGGGGATGGCTCCTTGGCCTCTGCCCCAGGCGCTAGAGTGGATGTGGTCGCGGCAGAGCGACTCCCCGGAGGGGCAGAGCATCGCCCCCTGGTGGACGTGCCGGGTGGATCCCGGTCGAGCGCATGCGGGAGTCTGTCTGACTGTCTCTCCCCGTTTCCGGCTTCAGAAAAATACAGAAGAAAAAAAAGAAAAAAAAAAAAAAGAAATTCTGCCTAAAAGTAAAAGGCTGTGAAGAGAACTCCAAGAAGCTACGAGAACTCCTGTTGTTTATATGTTTGATGTTTTAGGAGTTTTCAAATAATAAAAATATATGAGTAATTGATAAATAGTACCATAATTTGTTCTAGATATTGTCTTTCTGTACTTATAAGGTATTTATGAGACAAAGACTGACAGCTGTTTTATTAAAAAAAAAAAAAGAATTGCCTCAATACTTAGAGTTTACTGTTCAAAAATATGAGCCCACAGTTACGATGAAGTAGAACCTTGTTCTTTTAATATTCTTCTTGTACATAACATCATTAATTTATTTTTATTGATCTAACAAATAGTTTTAGAGCACTTTCTAAGAGTCTGGAATCACAGTCCTTGTTATCCTGGAAGCTGTGGGAAAAGGGGCTCCCTTTTCCATTTATTGAATTGCTAAATCCTCTTTGTCTCCTTTTTTTTTTTATATTTTTCCAATATCCAGGGAAATTATAGGACACTTTGAAATATGATTTTGAACTCAGTTCAAGTTTTGTTAAGAAAATCTTTGTTCTAATTGCATGGATTTGGAGGGCTAATAAAACAGAATTAAAGAGAATTGATTTAAATCTCACACATAGTTTATTTCTCCTTTACTCTAAAAAGATAAAATCACTACATATCCAAAAATGTACCAATAGAAACAGTATAAAATTTAAAAAAGTGATTGAATAAGATTTTGATAGCTGAAATAGCATGAGTATTATAGTTATTACTAGTACATTCCTTTGAGGGGTTATTTAAATACATTAGCAAAGCTGTGATGATACATTCTAAATACATCAAAAATAAAGTTTATTTGTCATAGAATGCACCTTCCGGAAACTTTGGATAGGATACAGCCTCAGTTTACCTAGTAGAGGCAAACTAGTACAGAAACCTCTGAAACTCTTCATAGAAAAATGGACTCTTTCTGCTTTCTCCTTTCACATGTCTGTGTCTGTCACCTGAGTGGAAGATGACAGAAGCAGATAAAGCTACCGGAGTTTTCTAAAAATAAAATGCACTGCAGAAAAGCTTCACGATCTTACTGGGAGTGCCAAAACATCAGTGCATCCATAGGCAAGGGGATAAAGAGGGTATAAAAATTCCATTTCCTTAAACTCCACCCTGACTGAAACAAGGAGGAGAAGAGAGTAGCCCTGCCAAATCAGACCTTACCTTGAAATGCCAAAGTCTCTCGAAAGCAGTTTTTCGAATATGGCAAAGGATCAGCAAGGCTTTGCTTCCTAGTGTTTCTTTATCTTATTTATGTAGCTGCTAAAGCTGAAAATAATAAATTTTGGAGTTGAATTTGAACATATAAAATAGAGTATTTTAAATGACAATATCAGGCATAAATCACCTTTCTTGTGTTTTCTCTCTAGCATTGCTTTTAGGCATCTGTCAATTTATACATTCTAATTCAAATCTTTTCCTCTATAAAGCCATCATCAGCTCAGCAGAAAAACTCCCTCTTTATCACAGGAATTCCAGGAGCATTTATTTGTGGCAATTCTCACAAGGCAGCTTTATAGAATCCTGATTAACTCTAGTAACGATTTGAAGTCCAAGACTTTCTCTCCCAGAATGAATTAGAAGAATGATGGAAAGGTCTTTACATAATTTAATCAGATAAAGATTGTGGTCAATAATTACAATAAAATTCTTTTCAATGTTTTCTCATTCATGACATTGCATTCAAATCAATAGCCAAAGCCTGTGGATCTTCTCCAATCTCACTATTTACCATAAGTCAAATCCAACTATTATATCCTCCATCTTAGTGTATTTACATTGTTTTTATAGGACTTGGGAATTATTATATTTACTCCCACAGTTTTGCATTGGAGACAGATTGTTTTCACTGGAGAAAGGTATGATAGTATTAATTCCAAACAACTATGACACATGGGTCAAGCATTGAGTTTTTTATGTCAAAGTGATATACAGACCAAATCCTTAATTAAGACATGTAAGAGGGTTCTGTGTATACTTAAATTGAATGTATATAGTATATACATATAATAATTTACATATACAAATTTTAAATTTTAATTTTAAGGATCTAAGGCACACAGTGATCCTGTGTGTCAAGTTTAATTAATTTCCAAATAACTACAAATGATTTTCATGTGTTGAATTAGTTGTTCAATACCCCTAAATCTTTCATGTTTGACAGGATGAGCCTCCTTTATCTTATCACACACTCTAAGTTTTTCATGGTGTTTGACACTGTAGTGCAATATTTGGTCAGGTATAAAGTAAGATGAGAGCAGGAGGAGGAGGAGGGGAAGGGAGAGAAAGAGAAGACAGAAGAGAGAGAGGAAGGGATAAAAGAGAGAGGGTGAGGGAGGGAGGAAGAAATTCTTACAGAGATCTATTTTGTAATAAAATTTTGATTTATTATCAAGGGCTTCCAAATAATTATCTTTTATTTATGCTGTCATCAGATATTTGCACTTGCAGCAAAGAGAGAAAGCTAATGTGTGTTCATCTTGAACAATGTTTAGTAGGGCTGTGAGGAATCATGCATAAAGGACCTCATACTGGTACTGTATCACTCTTTTATGTCACTCAAGGGGAAGCTCAAAAATGACAAGTTACCTTTGTTGATATTTAATCAACCACACTTCTTTATATTTTAAAAATGAAACCTTTTCTACTAAAACACTATTATTCAAATTATAAAACTCAACTGACATGGCTCAACATAGATTATTAGTATCTCAAAACTGAAAATCTCCCCAAAATATGTTCACCACTGCCTTCCCTGTCTACTTCCAGTTCTATTTACAAATGTCTTCTGAGCACTCTGTGGTTTTATATTTGTGCAACTGACTGCACATGTAAAAAAAATCCCCAAAAACAAAAATCAAAGACCAATGCTTTCCACCTCTGATCTAGTATGTTTCTCCACTTTCATCCATGTCCCTGAGTGCCAACCCTACCGCCTTTACCCCACAAGTCCCACTCAACACTCCTTACATCCATATTTTTTTTTAGTTGGAGGACATCTCTGAGTGCCCTTTACATCTCCTTTATCTTAACTACTCCTTTCCTATTCAAACAGTTCTCACTGTCATCATTATTGTCTGTAAAATACCTGTAGTTTCCTTTTCTATTTTATCAGCAGAAACTGTATAAATAAGGTCTTGTATGAGCCTCAGTTTGAAAAACAGAGGAAACCCTGATTCAATGAATTGGAGCAGAGGATACAGAGACTACAGTGCTCTCACCTCTCTTCTGTATTCCACATAAACGTGTCTACTGACGCACCACCGTAACACATTATGATTCTGAAGAGTGTGTTGCAGAATTTATTGCTGTAAATAACTGAAATTTTGCTAAAAGATTTGTAGGCAAGCTATAAACTATTTAAAAACTATATAGAAATCATTGAAAAAACTAGCTACCAAACAATGGACTGTTGCTTTTTGTGGTAATTATATCCTATAAATCACCCTCAAACACTAAAATCAAATACTAAGCAATTCTTCTAGGAAAAATACAGAACTAGGTTTCTGTGAGCATCTGGTAACAGCATTTTTATCAACCAGTCAATATATAACCTTATTATATTTTTGTTTCTGTTCAAAGGTACCTTATTTAATATATTTATATATTGTGGATTCATTAATATTGAACTCACAACTAAGAGCACTATAACTTATGGCTGTACAAATCTTATCTAACACACATATTTTCTTTGTAATGCTCATTATAGCCTTCTTGTACCTGAGAACACTACAGAGCACTCTACGACTATGCTGGGAGGCCATTTTAAACAATGAAATGATGACCTGCAAATGTGAAAAAAGAGTAACAATGTGGCACTAAGTACACCATGAAAAGGACACTTGTTTACTACACTAGCTGATGCAAGAAGGCAACTTCTGGACTTATTCAACATCAGCAAGAAACACATGTATCAGTTGATTCAGTTTTTTCACTGATCTTTGTATGCCCTCAAATGATGGATAAAGCATGGTGATCATTGATTTTGGTTTTAAATACATTTTATTGAGCAGGCAAATTTGTAAATTATAAATTCATAAATAATAAAAAGACTGCAACAATTTCATGTATCAGGAGTGAAAAACATATTTGATGTTGACATATCTTCAAAATTGACTTTACCTTATTGAATATTATCTATCTCCTAAAGGGGATGTAAAGGGAGCCATTTGCAAAGTAGAAATAGCTTTATGCATGTTCTCTCATTAGCATCACTTTTAAGCTTATTCTTTCAATAATAGTTTTTATTTAATAATTAAATGAATTCTTTGTAAAATGGGGAAAATATACAAATTAATTAATGGGAACCTAAATATCAGAAATTAGAACATTAATGATAAAAAGTTAATTCTAGTTTATTATTTCAAAATTTTATAAAATTTAGCTAAATTCATTTTTTACTAAAATTCATGAACTGCACAATTTTCTCAAACTTAAGAACTTTAAAACAGACTTTTTTGTTACTACATATATTGCCTAATATAAATAAACTTGTATTTAATCAATCAAATACTTTTAAAATACTTAAATGCTTCCAAAACTACTGCCTCAGAGGACTGTGATTTATCATCTTGAACCTAGATGTTTAGTGTATTAAGGTTTTAGTTCTATAAGTAGAATTCATATTTATATCAGTCATGATTCCATCAGTAAAACAAATGTAGGTCATGGTGATTCAATAGTGGGTATTTAATATGAGAAATTAGTTACAAATCTATGTTCAAAAATCTATTAAAAGACTAATAGGTCAGTGAGGAAATTAACAACAGCTTGAACCTGCTGAACCTACTTGAGATTTCAAAGACAGCAGAAGAGATTGTGTATTGTCACACTAGAATTGGGATGGTTGCTGGGTAGGAATCACAGCCTGGGGTGCATGTGGAGAGTTCAAGTCACACATCTCAGCCAGACACAGGGGTAGAAACACCCTTGCTACTTCCTTTGCCTACCTGCAGTCTTCCATCACTCTTTCTCTCTGGTTCAACCTTCCCTGAGAAAAGTGGGGTGAATGACGTGGGAGTGGATCTGTCCCATTTAATCTTATCACAGGGCTTACTCAAAAGCATGATTAAACCAGTTTATAAAATCCCTTAAGTAGTGTATGAGAGCCCATTTCTTCATATACTTATACTACTTGTAAATATTATTTTGTGATTCAGTTCCCAAATTGGTGGACAAAAGGTAATCTCATTTCTATTTTCATAATATTTGATGATTACTATTGTGGTTTAATAATTTCTCTACTATTTTCCAACTGTTATCTCTCCCAGTTAAGTCTTTATAGCTATCTTCATATGGGCCCTGAAATTTTCTTATTAAATTTGTTC